>NW_015634501.1:88840-141237 GCF_001515625.1 Sinocyclocheilus rhinocerous
AGTTGATTATGTCTTAAGTGAACGTAAACAGTAGGGAGAACGTGTATCAGTACATTGCATCCATTGCAGCTGTGCATTCGGTTTTAAAGGGATAGCAGCCTAATTTAGTTGCTATTGTCCGAGTCATTGATGTTAATCAAGCAACAAAAGAAAGACAGAAAATCACGCACTGCTCTTGACTGAAAAACTTTAGTAGCCCTAAAGATTCATCTAAATTTATTTATAGAAATAAATATGTCTGCTTGAAAGAATGAGGAATATGGTAAACAAGTTGCTATAAAGAATGCATAATTAGCCTATATAACCATTGGTATTTCATTAATAAGAAGACCATGTCTTTGAAGTGGTTTTATTTAATTTTAACATAAAGGCATGTTGTGTGTCACAGCAGTTAAATCGGTGTCTATCATGATAAAACCTTAATATCAAACCTATATAATGAGTTTGGAAATTTTAGAGAAATGCTTCATAAATGCACTGTAACTAAACCCATTAGATTTTAGCCGACTAAATTTACTGTAGATTTAGTCGACTAAAATCGTGATATTTAGTCGACTAAAACTAAAAACAATTCAGATGACTAAAATATGACTAAAACTAAATGGCATTTTAGTCAAAAGACTATGACTAAAACTAAATCAGAATTTGCTGTCAAAATTAACACTGATAGGAATGCATTCATGTATGGTTTTCAAAGTCATCTGTCCTTTGTTGACATTTTTTTCTGAATTGTCCTGAATTGTTTTTTGTTGTATTTTTAGGCGGTCAGAAAGCAAGAGTGGTATTTGCTGAACTTTCTTGTCGACAACCTGATGTCCTCATCTTGGTAAGGAGTAAAGGTTTTAAATGTTTCAATTTCATTTAAATTTGTACTTTAAAGTCCCCATGAACTCAAAATTAAAGTTTTTTGGGTGTTAGTATCAATATGTTAGTCTTAAGGTTATCTATAAGGCAGTGTGCTCCAAAACAGTGACAAAATTCGCATTTAGAAGATATAAGCATTCAAAGCTTGCAGTTCGTCACTTCCGCAAAAACGGCTCAACGATTTTTTTGATGTCACATCGTACTTCATCTTCTCATCAAACTTTCTGTCCAATCAAATGCTCTCTAGAATCCGAAGCACACGCCCCCTACACTATAAAAGAGACGCTGAAGCCGCAGCTGAAATCTGAAATATCACTATATAGGGGACAGGGAACGATTCAAACAGTGTAAATATGCTTTCCATTGAGGAAAAAAAGAAGTCTGGTTTCGCGCTGTGTCACGCTAACCACCGCACTGCTCACACACACTGCTCCGGTCCAGAGACACGATAGCACGGAGCGAATCACATGCGCGAGTCGGCGCAGACCACAAAATGTATCAGAGCTATTTGAATTCTACACAGAATGCTATATTTTATAGCAATATAGATGATTGTGGCTGCCATATCCTGTCAAATGCGGCTTTACGGAGCTCAACGGCTCTGAACGGCTCTAGCCCATGCTGTGATATAAACGAACACTATTGGCTATTTTAAAAAGGGGCGGGGCTGCTTGATATGTCCCGCCCTGTCTTTCTGTTTCAGTTAAAATGACGTCAACACAGAGTAACGCTGCGTGTTCCTAAGCATTTCAGGGGACCTTTAACATTTTTTTCCCCCATACAAATGTACAGGATGAGCCCACAAATAACTTGGACATTGAGTCGATTGATGCATTGTCAGAAGCCATCAATGAATACAAAGGAGGTATTTTTTTTCCCCCCACTCATTTTATTTGTTGTGGTGAATGATCTTGTGTGCATGTAAATCCATTCAGATGTTCTGTAAGATTTCTAAACTATATACAATGATTATGATAGTGGAAACCAGGGGGTAAAGTCTTTATTATTAACATTTAATATGAATCTTTTTAGCTGTGATAATTGTGAGCCACGATGCCAGGCTCATCACGGAGACCCAGTGCCAGCTGTGGGTGGTTGAGGACCAGTCGATCAGCCAGATTGATGGAGACTTTGACGACTACAAGAGAGAAGTGCTGGAGGCTCTTGGAGAAACCCTGGTCAACAAGCCTAAAGAATGAACAACGGCTGGTATTAATAACAAGAGCGTCAAACTACATCACTGAAGGGCTTTTTGTTGCATCTACATTGCTCATTTTTAAAGCCTCAATACTGAAAGAAATCCTTCTTGGTAAATTGGCAGATTATGCTGAGCACCTGCATGCAAACTGTGTAGGGTGATATACACAAACCCTACAATACCAGGATGGGTTTTTCACGTCTTTTACTTTTAAAACAGGTGAAGACCGATTCCAGATCAGTATTTTTACTTGCTGACAATTTATACACACAGCGCTTGTTCATTAGTCATGATGTCTGGCATTCTTGTATTATGCTTACATTCAGGCCATATCATTACCAACTCTGTTCATCCATGTGATGCAATGCTAGAAAACATACTGTCACTATCAAATGTGAACAGATGTGGCTAGAAGTGTGCAGTTTGATAATGGTGTCTGTCGGCTGATGCATATATTTAGTATTAAACTGCCTTTGTAGAATGAACACTTGTGTTGAGGTCATTAAGCTCACATTCAAAACCAGCTCCAAAGTGTTTAACCTATATAAATGTTCATACAGTGATGCTTCTTGTAGCTCATCTGTCGTGAATGAGGAAATAAACTATTGACTAACTTGATTTGAATATGAAGTATGCATCCAAATCTCATGGAAAAACAAATAAAAAAATTTTTGCAACAAAGTCAAGTTTATTGGAGATTTCATATTATGCTTGTTGTCTTGCCTGGACAAAATGTAACATTTTCTTCTTGCTCATATAAGTACTGTTATGGAAACATCATTTGGATCAAACTTCCAACCGCTATTTGAAATAGACCTTAGCCAGGGTAGCACAATATGTCATTTCTGATAGGAATGAAATTTAGTTTGTGAGGGATAGAAGTACAGTGCGTTTAATGGGTTGTACTGCTGTTTTAACAAAATACAGATTTTTTTCATTTGATGAAATGTCTTTCCAAAAAGCTTTCAGTAGACAAAACGCCATGAGTTTTAAAAATTACATGTGATTTAGGACCTGCCATTGTAAAGACTGTAAGTCTATCCCTAACTGCCTCATTCTCATGTAAAATACACAGCATCTGCTCTTAATGTGTAAAGGTCTTTTACGACAAGATTCAAACATCTGGTTTCAGGTAGTCTTTGTAGATCCGCTTCACTCTTGCCAGTTCTCGCTCATCTGGTTTTATACTTCCATACCACGGATACCACAGTTCTCCAGAGCTGAGAGAAAATGGGGCAGGGGTTGGTGCTACAGCACCATGAGTGTTTGAGTAGTCCTCTTTAGAGTAATCAACATGAGGTAACTGGGCAAAAAGTAAACCTTAAACGAAGGAAGAAAAAAACCCATCACATTAAGCACTTGTGCACCAAATAATGAAATTGATCATTTCTTTTCATAAAAGGACTGTTTGTGCACATTGCCACTTATAACAATAAAAAAAAAGTGTAAATTTACCACAATCTCTAGCAGTTTCAATGGCCTTGTTAAGTAGTTTCTGTTGTTTCATACACACACCTGAGGAAACAATTTAAGATGAAAAGTGCTGATCAGATCATGATCACACCAGAAATGTGACACTTGAATGTATTAAGAAATGCATTACCGGTTCGAATGGGATCATGCACAATTCCTGTTTGAGGACTAATGAACTGCTGCAACAGGTTCACATTCTGCAGAGGAAAAGCGTGTATATTAAAGCAAATACATTGTCCTCACACACACAAAAAAGACAGAATCGAAAAACAAACCTTGTAATGGACAATGATGTTTGGATCACGACAGATGGGACAAGGGTTGCCGCATATCTTGTCACCTCTCTATGACAAGACAATCATCCTCATTAATACAAATTTAATGGACTGGAAAAAAAAATCTGAAGAACAATCAATCAATCAAAATTCAAAACAAATGTGAACTTACAATACAAGTCTTTCTTGTCTTTTGAGGAGGGACTCCCCCCTTATGGTTCCTCCTATAGTTAGACCAAACAGGCTTTGATCCATAGCGCTCAATGTACTCTAAAGAGAGATTTGAGCAACATTAAACGCTGTTTTAACCACAAGTAATTCATTTCAATCATCTAATCAATCATATTTACCTTCACTTTCTAAGTATTCCCATGGTCTGTCTGAATATCTAGACAGTACCTCAGTTGAATCCGTGTCATCAGCAGATGAAGATGAAGATGATGATGATGATAAAGCACGAAAATTCAGACGCAGCACTGGAGCACTTGTTTTCCAATCACGGATTCTCTGCAATACAAAACGCGTAGTTTGTCCTTTATGTTTGTTGATGTTGTTTGCACGCGAAATGAGTGGACAGCAACAGACATATTTATACATCCTGTATTTAAAAAAAACATCAATTAAAATATTTCTCTGTAACCAACCAACCTGTGCTTGAATATTTCGTTGTAAAATGACAGGAAATGTGCGGCAGATAACTATTCCAATGCGTTGTAAGGAGGCTGCCATTTTGTTTTGTATCAAAGGAAGTTGTTGAGGTTAAAGTGTACAGTGACGGAAGTGCGCGTTTATTGTTCTCACATTTTCATTTTAAAATAAATCGTTTAAAATGAATTCATACAGTTTACCTAGTCAAATATTTCACACAGAAATCAATGTAAAAATTTATTTTTATGTGAAACGTTAGCTGAAACGATCCCTCGTGTTGGTCAGTTTGCCAGCTAATTTAATTATTGCATTTTGTGCCAATGTTTCGCATTTTTGTCTTAGGAATATGACTTGTGGTTATATAAATTATCGTTTAAATGAATGAATGTTTACTTTTAACCCACACTTTGAACATAATAGCGTTACAGTGATTTACATAAAGGCTGAATCTGCCTTACAATAGCTAGTTCTTGAATTTGCATAAACGAATACGCCTATATTATTGCACTGTGATGTAGAGTGAATTCTTACGTTACTTTCATTTAAAAAATTCCAACAAATTAATGATTATCTTTGCATAGAAAGCACGTAAAATCACCGGATACCGGAGTGGGGGATGGGCTCGTCCTTGAACACATAGAAGAAGGTAGTTTCTAGAGGAGCGCGTGATCATCAACTCCATTTTGTGCTGAAAGAAACGCCCGAGCACGGGATGACGCGAAAAACGTCAGAACTATATAAACCGAGTCCCACCCTTACTACAGCATTCCTGGATTTGTCTGAGGTAAGTGTTGTATCGGAGGTCGGTTCTCCACCTTTTTGCGATTTAAAAGACGATTTTTATCCCAAAGTTCGGCTACCACGTTAGTTTTTATCGGCAAAAACTACCTTTTGATCGTTTTCTGGATTTCCGCCGCCAAACATTCGCTTTTCTCTAATGTTCATTTGTGCTGTTGTTTCGTTTCAGGTCTGAGTCGGTCTCGGTGAAGATCTGCCGTCGAGGATTTTTCAGCTGTGCGAAGATCAAAGCCCCAGTTTAAAATGAATTCATACAGTTTACCTAGTCAAATATTTCACACAGAAATCAATGTAAAAATTTATTTTTATGTGAAACGTTAGCTGAAACGATCCCTCGTGTTGGTCAGTTTGCCAGCTAATTTAATTATTGCATTTTGTGCCAATGTTTCGCATTTTGTCTTAGGAATATTACTTGTGGTTATATAAATTATCGTTTAAATGAATGAATGTTTACTTTTAACCCACACTTTGAACATAATAGCGTTACAGTGATTTACATAAAGGCTGAATCTGCCTTACAATAGCTAGTTCTTGAATTTGCATAAACGAATACGCCTATATTATTGCACTGTGATGTATGTAGAATTCTTACGTTACTTTCATTTAAAAAATTCCAACAAATTAATGATTATCTTTGCATAGAAAGCACGTAAAATCACCGGATACCGGAGTGGGGGATGGGCTCGTCCTTGAACACATAGAAGAAGGTAGTTTCTAGAGGAGCGCGTGATCATCAACTCCATTTTGTGCTGAAAGAAACGCCCGAGCACGGGATGACGCGAAAAACGTCAGAACTATATAAACCGAGTCCCACCCTTACTACAGCATTCCTGGATTTGTCTGAGGTAAGTGTTGTATCGGAGGTCGGTTCTCCACCTTTTTGCGATTTAAAAGACGATTTTTATCCCAAACTTCGGCTACCACGTTAGTTTTTATCGGCAAAAACTACCTTTTGATCGTTTTCTGGATTTCCGCCGCCAAACATTCGCTTTTCTCTAATGTTCATTTGTGCTGTTGTTTCGTTTCAGGTCTGAGTCGGTCTCGGTGAAGATCTGCCGTCGAGGATTTTTCAGCTGTGCGAAGATCAAAGCCCCAAAACTCATTTTTTTCTACTCGAGTAACGGACATTCGCTTACTACTTTTTTGCTCCAGATTGTTCAAGAAGGAAAAGCTCAATTTCAGCCACCACAATCCCGCCCATTATGCCATTTTTCAGCCAATAATGCTAAAGTCATGACAGTTTACGTTCTCTTAAACTGTTAAAAAGCTGAAAATTGTTGCTGTTAAGCACAATATATTAATAGCAACCCGAGACGCAGAGGAGAGGTATTAATAGTAAGTGTTCTTTCAAACCAATTTGAATCGAAACTACGTAACAGTTAACCAGTTGTCTGTTAACGATTCCCGATATAAATAGAGATTAAAAGTTCCTAGCTGTATCGAGCGTGGCGACCTAAATGCGCCACAGTTTCTAGAAGCAGGCAGCATGCTGAGATAAAGCGAGATTAGTGTATGAGCTCACACCGCAAAGCCAGAGCAGCGGCTTCAACGCCCTGCTTCTCTTTGTGTGTGAGACGGAGCACTCCTAATGATTATTAAAGTAACGAAAAATCATCGAATAATAAGCTAGCCATCGCTAGTCTGTACATAAAGATTGCCACAGGCAGATCCAGGAAGTGACCGCATTCAATTGGGGCTTTTTATAAACTGCATTCTTTTCAGAGAGCTCACTGGAACAATCAACGCATTTGAATCGAAACTACGTAACAGTTAACCAGTTGTCTGTTGAAGAAAACGATTCCCGATATAAATAGAGATTAAAAGTTCCTAGCTGTATCGAGCGTGGCGACCGAAATGCGCCACAGTTTCTAGAAGCAGGCAGCATGCTGAGATAAAGCGAGACTAGTGTATGAGCTCACACCGCAAAGCCAGAGCAGCGGCTTCAACGCCCTGCTTCTCTTTGTGTGTGAGACGGAGCAATCCTAATGATTATTAAAGTAACGAAAAATCATCGAATAATAAGCTAGCCATCGCTAGTCATAAGCAATCTGTACATAAAGATTGTCACAGGCAGATACAGGAAGTGACCGCATTCAACTGGGGCTTTTTATAAACTGCATTCTTTTCAGAGGAGAGCTCACTGGAACAATCAACGCAATCTGCACATAAAGATTGCCAAGTGGCGCCTGTGGATTTAGCCGAACGGAGAGACAAAAAAACAGACTGAAATGCAACATTTTGTTCATAATGTCGTTAGGTGTTATTAGTTGGCGGAACTGGATACCCGTTGAGCTAGTTTGGTGAAATAAACCTCCCTAGGCAATGATAATTTATACAAATGCATGGCAGTCTGACTATAAAGATTGCATTTTTTTGTGTTGTGTGCTTAACGAGTGCGTAGATAGGGTATTATTTGTCTTGTCGACTTTGCTTTAAAATGGCGGACGGGTTGTCCTTTGCTCGGATCACTCGAGGCAATGGTGGCTTTGTTTTTCTGACTGGATCTACGGGAAATACTGTAGCTCGGAACGGCTGTCTCGCGTCGCCATCATCCCCATATACAGCTCGAGGTATCGTCTTAATATCCGTGAGTCGCTAGCGGGGTAAATATAGTAGCACTTTGTAAACGAGCAAGACAAATGCCAGGCGGGGGAACATAGCCGTTGTGTTTTTAAAAGCTTGTTGGAATTCAAAGATGGCGACCAGACACCAGTTCACGAAGAAAAGTGGTTAAAGATAGTGGGCGTGGTTTACCGCAGACTTCAGCCAATTAGAGGAGCCGCTGTCAGCTCAGGGCGAGCTGCTGTATGAGAGATTGAGACTTCGACAGAAGGCAAATCAAATCCCCCCCGTGGCCACTATTGAGCAGATGCATAAATTCATATTACTGGCCTTTAGTCAGAACAACACTGGATGCTTTGTGTTGACGAGTTCTAACAAAAAACGAATATTGCTATTTGCTTAAAAATGCCAGCTGTTTGTTACATTTACATTTAGTCATTTAGCAGACGCTTTTATCCAAAGCGACTTACAAAATGTTACTCTCGATTAAAAAGTGAAAGTAGGTTACATGGTGTTGAACTTGATCTATAGCGCTGTAGGAAGAGTCTTATACAGGACAGGGTGTAATGTAACTTTAAAAGTGAAAACAACGTGTTTCTTCACATCTGCATTCCATCAGAAACCTGACAGATACAATGTTAATCTTTTCTTTCCAGTGAATGTACAATCTCGTTGACATTTTCTTGTTTGTTGTGACAACTGTGACGGTTCCAGGAATTGTGTGTATTGTTGGGTGTTTAAGGAGTTCGGTTGTGACTATAAAAAGTTCTTCAACAACAGTGTAACGGGTAAGACAAAACCTGATTTCTCACACGATCAAAAGTGAGTAAAGTCTCATTTTTCGACATTAGTAGACCTTTTTCACTGTCTTGGAAGTTATGTAGAACATGAATTCAAACGTAGCTAAACACTTGCATGCTTAACAGTCGTAAAAATCTCTATACATTCGGTGTATATTTCTATTTCATGTGTAATTCGTCCCGTTGTTCATTTTCTGCTGTAGTTAGTTGGTTAGTCTCGCCGGTGTCCAGTCAAGTGTGCTGTAGTGAGAGGAACTGAAGAAGAAATACTCACTGATGCTCCGCGTGGGCAGCAAATCTCTCTCTCTCTCTCTCTCTCTCTCTCTCTCTCTCTCTCCTCTCTCTCTCAGAAACCTCGCCCGTCTCTTTGTAATTAACTTAACTACGTCAGATATTATTATCATTGGCATATGTCCATCTCATTTTTCTAATAATGTACCGTTTTTATTGCCTATATTCTACTTGTTTCTGTATTTTAATATAACTTGATCACATTTGATACTTGCATTTCTTATTGCTGCGTGGCAAATACACTGTTTCTGTATTTGTGTATATTTAGAAATAACCACATGGTGGCGACATACAACTTAGAAAGTCTTGTGTTCAGTCGCACAAAACCCCTTAACTTAACCCTTAGTGATAATACACTTATTTACTTAAGGAGTTTCTTGCAACTGGATATTGATAAAGTCTTGTAAGTCTTTCAGAGTCTATTTCCTTCATTATATATTTATTTCCTGATTTTTTTTTCACATTACATTATGTTCAAAATTATTGTAATCATTAAAATTTATTTAACACTTTTTTTGGCCAAAATATGGACAAAATTGCCAATATTATTGGGGTAATATGTATTTAATATGTAATATTACATATTTAAAAATGTAGCTAAATACAGCAAAAATTATAATGAGGAAATTCTCACTAAGGCACTTCAAAAAATCATTGTGTGAATTCTTCCCCCCACCTAGTGGTTCTAGACTTCTGTATACATAAAACACACTTAAAACATGAAAACATAAATAAAAAGGTCCATTTAATGTACTGAGATTTGAAAAACCCCAGTATTATAGGAAAATATTTAAAGCTTACTGTTTAAAATTAGTATACATGTTGGTCCCACTTTATATTAGTGTATTTAACTACTATGTACTTAGAGCAAAAAATTATATATTTTATTACTTGTGTATTTATTTGGTGCATTGTACTTATTGTGTATTGCAAAGCATTAAGGTGGGAAACTGGTAAGGTTAGGTCAGGGTGGGTTCATGGGTAGGTTCTGTTGATGCAGTTACAAAAATAATTACATGCAGGTATTTTAAAAATATAAACACTGTGTAAAAACAAGTATGTACACAATAAGTGCATTGTATCAAATTAGTATTTAAAGTGTTAAAATTAAATTGAAAGACACTTAAGCTAGTGTGGGTCCTATGCATTTTATATCCATCAACCCCATAGCAATGACAATTGTGGATATGGGTAAAGTCTTTGTAATATTTTTTCATGCTTTCAGATTTTATAACAAGTGTTACTTATAATATTGTAAAGGTTTCAGTTTGTAAGTGTTTACAAACATCTCATTTTATTATAGGATCTTCCATCTATTGATGTTAGGTTATAGACAGATGGATCAAAGCAGTGTCTAACAAGGAAATATTATATTAATGCCAGAGTCCCTGTGTGCTTTACAGCTGACGTGTGACAATGCTTTTCTGATAAACAAGAAAATCCAGTCAATTATTTGAACACTTTTACTGTGCCCTCCCTAGTTTTTCTCGAAATACTTGTGATAAATGGTATTAGTTGTGCTACAATTGAACTTCTGGAGGATTACAAGGGTCATCACTATACAAATTACTCAATTGTTAATAAAATAAATTGTAAAAACTGTTTAACTCTTAAGTGCATTCTCAAATTTTAATTACATTTTTTAAAATTTCTGCTCTTGTATAATTCTCATTATTTAAATGATATAATAATCTGAATGAACATTACTGATCACAGCCATTATATTATTTTACATGTCCTTTGTACTTGTGATGCTTACTTTGGGTAATGTACAGTGTATATAAAAAAGCAGGTGGGTTTATGACCGTGACATGACACATGCAATATAACATTTTACTTCTATGTTTATCTTTGATCATTTCAAATTATGAACTACATTATGCAGCGCTCGCATAACCAGTCACCCAGTTTGAGTTTCTCGTATAATTAAATAAGTGACAGACTTATTCAATCATTCTAGAAGATTGGTTACATGAACGCTGTATAATTCAGTCTGCATTTAGATGTTAAACTATAACAGTTGTAGCAGCTGCCCCTTTCTAGTAACAGTAAGTCCAGTAAATACTGACAGCCCACCAGACATCATATATTAAACATTTTATTTACCGAGGAGTTTGTAGTCAGTTGGAGAATAATATTTATTTTCTTGTTATCCCAACAGTTTTGGGGCTCTAGTAATTATCTAAGTCCCACCTTATTTTAAAATAACATCATTTTCTAAAAGATGAAACATGAATTTGAGGACCAACTGTTGTTTGAAGTAGTGTGTTTATTAATGAAGACATTACTTTTTTCACATTCTGCTGTTGTGAACAGAACGGACACAGCTTGTTCTGTGGTCATGATTGCACTTGTGATTTCAAATCACATCAGGTGTGAGCCAGAAAACTGATAAGTCATCCATATCTGATTAAGTACAATATATAAAACATTTAGGAGTTTCTCTCCGTTCTTTGAATGCATACATGCAGAGTTGCTGTTCTGTGATGTCTTTGGTAGTCATGTGACCATTTTTGTTCCCAACATCTTCAGAATTTGTTGTTTCAAAGTTATTTCAGATCCACAGTCGCCTTGATAAATGTACATTACTACGAACTTTTCAAAGATTCAATGTTGTCCTTGTGCTGTTCCAGTGAGCTCTCCTGAAGTGCCATGATCTCATTATTTCAGTATTGACTGGGTGATTTTGTGTCATATACAGATTTTCCCCAGTGGCATAAGCACACGAATAACCCGTTTTCTCTCCCTCTTTCAGTAAGCAGCTATGGCCGTGGGCCCGATGGACCCCAGAGAGGTGCTGAAAGGAGTTGAAGCTCTGCTGGGGAAGGATGGAGAGCTACGAAGCCTTGAGGGAGTTGCTAAAGTCTTCAGGTGAGAAGCTGTACCATTTTATTTTCTGGATCCCTTCTTAAAAAAAAAACATTAATTCCTTTACCAATAGAATTTCTAACACGTTTTCCTCTTTTCAAACAGTCTCATGAAGGCCTCGCATAAAATGGTCAGCAGATGCATGTATCTGAACATCTTACTGCAGACAAAGTCACATGATGTACTTAATCGGTAAGAATAATATCCATCAAAAGAAACATTTGAAACCTTTTTTGTTCTCAAGGTTATGCTTAACTCTATCTCTTCTGCTCAGGTTTATTCGAGTTGGAGGCTACAAGTTGTTGAACTCTTGGCTCACCTACTCAAAGACCACCACTAACACCCCCCTGCTGCAGCTCATACTGCTCACCCTGCAGAAACTCCCCCTGACTGTGGACCACCTCAAACAGGTACTTCACCACACCACGGCCCATAAAACTCACACGCATGCCCCCGCAGTCTTCTAACACCTGCTCTCTGTCTGTTGTCTTTTCTCCTGCTAGAACAACACAGCCAAGCTGGTGAAACAACTGAGCAAGAGCGGCGAGACAGAAGGTAAGAGCACATGTTCCATGAATCAATGCCAGACAGTCTGCTTACTGTCTTCCAGAGCTCAGGTTTGATCTCTCTCTCTTTCTCTCAGAGCTGAAGAAGCTGGCGTCAGTGCTGGTGGAAGGCTGGATGGCTATTATCCGCTCTCAGAGCGTCTCCAGTGGAGCGTCACCCAATGGTAGGGTTTCCAGTTTACATTTTCTTCTATGTCACTCTGTTTTTGTTGAAGTAGACTTAATGCACTTTTACTTGAATTATTAGAAAGTAGGGTTCCCATTATTGGCGAATAACCCAACTCTGTTTTCCATCAGACAAGAAATGGAAAAAGGAGGATGGAAAAGTGCGTCCAGAGGTGAAGCCCCGAGAAAAAGGAGCAGAGGAGGAGAAGAAAGACAAACCAAAAGCTTATGCCCCAAGTCATGCAAAGATCCGCTCTACAGGTTAGTCACCAGTGTTATTTTAGTGTAATTTATATAATATTAGAGTATTTAGTTATATTTTTAATTAGGTTTTGTTATTTATTATATTTTTATTTTAGTTTTAGCAATTGTTAGTATTTATTCATGATTTTAATTAGGTTTATTACATTTACATTTTAATTTTAGTATTTTTTTTATTTATTCTTTTTTTTTTTTTTTATATTCCAATTCAACTTTTTTTTGTTCTAGTACTTCAAATTTATTTATTTCAGTTAGTTGCCAAGAATGCAACATTTGTATTTTTTTTTTTTTAAGTTTAGAGTTTTTTTTTTTAATATATATATAAAATGCTATATGTATGTTTTTATTTTATTAACTGAAACTGTTAATATTTAATTTTATTAACTTTATCAAAAACAATTTTGGTCAGGTTTATATTTATGATTTTTTTAAACAATTTTATATATATATATATATATAATTTACCATTTATAATAGAATTTTTTTTATGTCTCAGTAACACATTTTTTTTTTTAAATGATCTGTTTACATTTACTCAAAACATTGTGTCTTCAGGTTTGGAGGTGGAGAGTCCAGCTCCAGTTCCTGTAAAGAAAACCCCCTCTGCACCCCAACTTGGAGACAAATACAACATCAAGCCTGCTGTTCTCAAAAGACCAAGGTAAGTGGACACTACATTTCTTTCTTGCAAATAATGAACAGGCACATGTAATCCAGGAATCCAGGATGGGCCCTTTCTCATTTGATTCATGATTTGAATGAATTTGAATGCAGTTTTACTTCAGAGGGTTTGAAAATGAATCATTCAACTCATTATGACTCTGCTGTTCATTCAGCACATCGCTGACCGACGCACCACCAGTGGAGAAGAAGTACAAGCCCCTTAACATCACCCCCAACTCTGCCAAAGAGATCAAAGTCAAGCTTATACCCCCACAGCGTGAGTATGCCCGTTCAGCACCTGCAATATGATTATGATTATCTGCAATAAAGGAGAGTAGGGTTTCCTCTCCGACTGGTGCTTAATATCCATTTCTCTTCCTTTTAGCGATGGAAGGCACTGGATTTTTGGATGCCCTCAACTCCGCTCCAGTGCCTGGCATCAAGATCAAGAAAAAGAAACCAAAAGCAGTTTCCCCTACCACTAACAAGGTGTGCCACATCAGACAACCCTCATTTGTGTTTATGCTTCATGGATTTTAATTTTCCACAGACCCACTGACTGTGTTTTGTTCCTCTCATCTCTCTTGTGCTCCACAGCCCTGTCCGTTTGACAGCAGGCCGCAGTCATACTCGGGCACACAGGCCAAACCGTCTTCCCCTGAGACGCCCTCATCTCAGACACCTCCTCATGAGAACCAAGACCTGGAGCAGCCTGGCACACCCGTGCCCACCGAGGACCCTGATGCCATGGAAACCGGTGAGTCCAGCTGCATAGAAATTGGCCACAGCCTCACTGAGAGCCGTATGAATTTAAAATGCCTTATTTCGTGTTTTAAGGTGATAAACCCAACGCTCTGTCTGAACCTCGCGGTGAGGAGGAGAGTCTGACTAAGAAAGGAAAGAAAAAGAAAAGCGTTCGGTGGGCGGAAGAGGATCATCTCAAAGAGTACTTCTACTTTGATCTGGATGAGACTGAGAGAGGTAAAGCAACTCTTTCTTCACTTACACTGCAGTTTAAACGTTTGAGGTTTGTAAGGTTCTCTTCAATAAAAAAATACAGTAAAATAAATCATATTATTACAGCATAAAACTATGAATACCTGAAAATACTTGTGGGATTTGGATTTGGTCAATCATAATCATCACTCTTTTTCCCTCTGTCGCAGTGAACGTTAATAAAATTAAGGACTTCGGCGAGGCGGCCAAACGGGAGCTGATGATGGACAGGCAGACGTTTGAAATGGCTCGTCGTCTTTCTCACGACACCATGGAGGAGAGGGTGCCCTGGACTCCTCCACGACCTTTGACCCTCATAGGCAACCTGGTCATTCCTGGTTCCAGCAGCAGAGAGAAGATGATCCAGAGAGACCGAGAGATGGGCATTCTGCAGGAGATCTTCCTCAGCAAAGAGAGGTAAGACAATTCTTTGATGAAGAACAAAATGACTGAATGATGTTTTAGTTTCTTTTGAAGCATTCTTTCTTTTGTCATGTTTAGTGATCTTTCATAGCATGAAACAACATTCGCAAAGCATTTAATGCCCACAATAGGCTGGGAATCCGTTTGGATTTGACTGGATTATGAAAAGTGGGCCATGATATTATTAACTACTTAGAATAATATGCACAAATCATTTTAGTATTATTTATATGCTATTATAGTTTTTAAAAAATACTTAGTATTAAAACAATTAGTATCAAAAATATTTTTTTATTATTACATTTGAATTTTTGTTAAATTTTTAGCGATTTTTTTTTTTATTATTTTTTTTACTCTTTATTTATTATTTTTGTAATTTATTTATTTTTCAGATTTAGTATTTATTTATTTATTTCCTGTTAGGATTTTTTTTTTTTAAATATTAAAAATAGGTTTTTCATCTAATATTATATTTTATTTTAGCTTTAACAAAAAAACGTTTTTAATAGATGTTTAAAAACCCTTGCACAAATGAATCATCCACATTGGTGAATAAAGTAAACAGGGTTAAACATGTCTTTAGGGGCTTTAAATGGACATATATGGTTTGCTTCCCTCTCTGCAGTGTTCCAGACACTTCTCATGAGCCAGACCCTGAGCCGTATGAGCCCATGCCTCCACGTCTCATCCCACTGGATGAGGTAAGACAGCCAATTACCTTTTCATATGCTTTCCCCTTCCATTTTTTTCTTGGCATGTTGATGACCTCTTTCCTCTGTGGTGTTGTAGGACTGCAGTATGGAGGAGAATTACATGGAGTCCGCTGACGCTGCTGCCTCCGGCGGCTCTAATGAAAGCTCCAAGCTGCCTCCTGTTCTAGCTAACCTCATGGGAAGTCTGGGCAACAGCGGCCGCAGCCCTCAGGCGCAAGGCAACGGTCCAACAGCCAGTAATAACCCCGCTGTTAATGTGCAGGAACTGCTCTCATCTATCATGGTAAGATTTAATGGCTATATGTACGTTATTTACCACGAGAATGTGCAAAGGCTTTTATTTTAAGCGTCTCCTCTGGTTTTCAGGGTGCTCAGGGATCTAACCAGACTCCAGAGGACCTGATCAAACAGCCTGATTTCTCAGATAAGATCAAGCAGCTTTTGGGCTCTCTGCAACAAAACCAGAACCAGAATCAGAACCAACCTGCCAATGCTCCGCCAAGTACGTGTTTGCTCTCTTTCAACTGTTTCATTGTAATATAGCTATTTTTTATTTTTTTGCTATGTTTTAAAAATATTTTTTATTTAGGTTTATTTCAGTTAAAATTATTTTAGTACTTCAACTTATTTTATTATTCTTATTCTTATTTTTTATTCTAATTATTTCTTTATATTTTGTTTAATTTCTCAATTAACCAAAACGTTAAGGTTTTAATTTTAGTAATTTTTTTGTGATTTTTGATTTATTTGATTTATTTTTATTTTTTATTATGGTTTATTGATTTTATTAGTTTATTCAGCTTTAATTTCAGTTTTAGTTCAAGTAATTTCGGTACTTTTTAGTACTTATATCAGTTAGTTGCCAATCAGTATTTCTAATGAAGTTTTTGATTTTTATTATTATTATAATATATTATTATATTAATATTTATTTCAAATAACACGTTTTTGAAATTTTGTAACGTGCTTTGGTGATTTTTTTTTTTTTAATTATCATTTATTTTTATTTCAGTTTAGCTTAAGTAATTTTTCAAATGTTCACGTTTTTTTGAGTTTGTTTTTCATTTAATATCTTTCATTTTATTTCTGATTTATTTCAATAAACTAAAGCCTTTTATTATTAGTTGTAGTTTACCATAACATTGCTTTGTTTTAAATTTTACATTTTCTGTAAAGTTGCTTTGCAACGATTTGTATCGTAAAAAGCGCTATACAAATAAACTTGAAACTTTGTTGAGGAACAACTGCATGATGGTTAAGCAGCATATTTAATGTTCTGTTTCCCTCACTTCATAGTGAACATGGGTCTGCTTGGCCATGGCCCCGGCATGAACAACATGCCGATGCCCATGAATGGGGGTTTCCCTCCAAACAAGCCCCCTGGACCACATTTCAACCATCCTCCTCCTCCCCACGGCCACGGCCCACCCTTCAACGCCGGCGGCCCACGCATGATGGGTCCTCCACCTGGTCCACAGGGCCGCGGGGCGGACAACGGCAACTACTGGGGCGACGACTCCATGAGAGGAGGCCCGCACCGGGGAGGACACTTCCACCGGGGGAGAGGGAGAGGAGGAGATCCGGGCTTCAGAGGACGAGGGGGACGCGGGGGACCACGCGGGGGACACAACAACATGGGCGGTAAGTTTGATCGCCAAACACTTTGAATTTTCCGGCATTTCAAATGAGCATGTAAATAGCAATCTTTTGGTTTCATTTCAGACATGTCAAATAGGCCGGTGTGTCGCCACTTCATGATGAAGGGAAATTGTCGGTATGAAAATAACTGTGCGTTTTACCACCCCGGTGTAAACGGACCACCGCTTCCTCCCCAGCACAGTCACTGACACACCGAAAACTGCTGTTCCTTGAACTCGCCACTAGTGGGCAACAGGACTCGAAATGAGCCTCGTGAACAGAAACTGAAATGGGGGACGTTTGCGTCTGTGACGGCACAATCCCACCTGCTTCCTCTGACTGTACAGTTGCTTCATTGGATCTGAACATTAATATTTCTTCTCCATTTGACACTACTTTCCCTCATCTGGAAAGCTGTGAGAAGATCTGAGATCCTCTGTGAAGAGACGCATTACTTGACTTTGCAGCCTACCTGTAAATAGTGATTCCTGGAGATGTATATTTTTATTGTGATTCTGTGTACCACTGACCTGACTGCTAAAGATTGTACTACAGAACTCTGTAACCACTAGGACACGATGTAAATAGTAAATAGGCGTACAGTTCCTTAAGCTTCTCCCGGTGGCAAAAACCCAAGATACTGGATGTGCAGTTTTCTAAATTATAATTGACACGTCAGTCATTCTTTGCCTAATGAAATCGACACTTTGAAAAGTTATCACCGCACAGAACGTTTATTTTAAGATTTTCTGGTTGAATTAAGTCCCTCTGACGTTGCCGTACTGTTTGATGTTTTATTTTCAGGTTTCTATTGAAGAGGGAGAAACCGTACTTCTATGAAATGTGTAGATGCTTTCAAATTTCCAGATTTTCCTTTTTCACACACGGTCCTCGTTTTTTCAGTCCACGATTTTTAGTTTTAAAGATACTGAAATGTATTGATGAATTAGCATTAGCAGATTTGTTTTTCATTGTGTTTTCCCCCGAATTGGAAATAGTATGTACGCAAGGGGTTAATACTATTCAGAACCGCTACCTTTTGCATTTTTGAAGTCCCACTGAATACTTGAATCGATACTTTGTGATGGAAAGTGATCCTAACCTGCTAAAGAAATATCAGCTGTTGTTCTGTGTAGTGTGATAATCAGGAGAATTAGTGCTGATTTCCTACTTGATGTAGATGCTGTGGCTATACTGAAATGTATTGATGAATTAGCATTATGGTCTAATGCTAATTCGATTTGTTTTTCATTGTGTTTTCCCCCGAATTGGAAATAGTATGTACGCAAGGGGTTAATACTATTCAGAACCGCTACCTTTTGCATTTTTGAAGTCCCACTGAATACTTGAATCGATACTTTGTGATGGAAAGTGATCCTAGCCTGCTAAAGAAATATCAGCTGTTGTTCTGTGTAGTGTGATAATCAGGAGAATTAGTGCTGATTTCCTACTTGATGTAGATGCTGTGGCTTGATTTGCTGTGCGCTCGTGTTCTCGGACTCGTGTGGGTCTGTCCTGCTCTATCAGTGTTCAGCTGAGCCTAACCTGGGCTACAAACCACTGTCATCAAGGCCAAACGTATTCAGGTGTTTTCTGTGAAAACCGTGGCTATTGTCTCTTGTGGGACTCCATTTTCTTTTTCTTTTTTTTGTTGGATTCACTATTGTCCCATGATTTTATTTTGATATAAGTCTGATGATTTTTCTTTTCTATTGTTGTCGGAGAGATGTCTATGTGTCAGAGCGCCGCATAAACACAATAAAAGGCACATTCAGAAATGTAAGGTGTTTTTCTACATGTAAATTAATAAACATTACGAAATTCACGTTTTCTCTCAAATTAACTTTTATTTTCGGCGCAAGTGTCAGTATATAAGGACCACTCTCTCTCAGTGCCTGTTTGCTTTTTTTAACCTCTAAATGCCTCGTCGGTTGAATATGTCAAACAGGGTTACGTTAGGATTCTACACAATCCCACTGAATCCTCCTCCCCCTCTCATGGCAGTCCGGTCAAATGGCTAACAGTCGTTTGCGGGTGCGTTTGCCTTCCTGTCTGTCAGATCCGTGTTCTCAGGACGCAGTTGGTGCAGATGGCTGCTGGAGTGTGTGTGTGATCAGGAGTGGCCTGTGCACCCAGCCCTCGAGGGCAAATATTGACTTCAGCTTCATAGAATTTCTGCCTGTGTGCAAGGAGTTAAGGACACCTCAGCAATTCATTCATCCTATGTAACGCTCATTTCATTTTTACAAGCTTTCAGTGTGTACTCCTCAGCCACTGTACGGGAAAAAAGTTACAAAAAAAATAAATAAAATCTAGGTCTTTGCTGTGTATAAAAACATCCTGTGATCGTGATGCTATACTAGATTGCTGTTGACAAATGTTCTTTTACATTATTTTACTTCCAAGGTATTCATCTGTTTGTTTAATGTTTATTTCAAGAAAATAACTAAATCAAGCAAGATGTATTCAGACAAGTAACTCATTTTGGTAACAGGGCTGGAAATAAATGTATGTAAATGTAAGGATTCTATTGTTCAAAAGTTTTGGGGTCAGTAAGATTTATTTATTTTATTTCAGCAAGGACACATTAAATTGATCAAAGGTGACAGTAAAGATTGTTACAAAATATTACAATACAAAATATTTATGTATTAAATGCAAAATTATGTTCTATTATTAATAATATATCATTTTAATAAAAGTATATAGTTTTATATAATATTTAAATTATACAAAAATATTTATATAATATATAATACATTACAAACTATTGAAATACAATTTGAAAATAGATTTATATTTACATTTTATTAATATAAATGTTATATACAGTATATATACAGTGTGTGTGTATTATATTCATTTATACAAAATATTTTTATTTCAAATAAATGCTGTCCTTTTGTCTTTCTATTAATCAAAGAATCTTGAGAATTATATAATATATAATACATTATTACAAACTATTGAAATACAATTTGAAAATAGATTTATATTTACATTTTATTAATATAAATGTTATATACAGTATATATACAGTGTGTGTGTATTATATTCATTTATACAAAATATTTTTATTTCAAATAAATGCTGTCCTTTTGTCTTTCTATTAATCAAAGAATCTTGAGAAATAATGTACCAGTAATCAATAATGCATGGTTTCCACAGAAACATTAATCACAACTGCTTTCAGCATTGATAATAATAATAAAAAATGTTTCTTGAGCAGCAAATCTGCATATTGGAATGATTTCTGAAAGATCATGTGACACTGAAGACTGGATGAATGATGCTGAAAACTCAGCTTAGGAAAAAAAAATCACATTTAATTATTAATTAAAATAGAAAAACATTTACTTTAAATTTTAATATTTTTTAGAATTTTACAATATTACAGTTTTATTTTTTTGACCAAATGAATGCAGACTTGGTGGGCATAAGATACTTCTTTCAGAAGAAAATAAGATTAAATTCATAAAATACATATTGTATTATTTAAAATAATGTTATTTTATTATATATTTTGTGCTATCATTATATGTTCATTATTATTATTATTATTATTATATACATTTCCTGAAGGTTAAGCACCCTTTACTTTGACATAAGGGTAAAAAAAAATAGTTGACTTAGTTGAAGCGCATCCTCGGCTGTGTTTTGTTTGTGACAAACCTTTAGTTTGTAAGTCAGAGTAAGTCATAGCTGTCATTTTCAGCACAATATAGGGGCAGTGAAATGTCCAGCTGAAGGACAGAGAGTGAAGTCATAAAAAGACTGGACTGATTGAGTCTGAGTGGTGTTGGTTGTCGTGGAGGCCCTGACTCCATTCCACTCGGCACAAAGACGCCATTGATCCTCCGCTGTCACATTATCCCACAGCCACTAGTGGAAAGAGGCTTTGTCAGGCCTTCGTTTCAGAGAAGATGAAATCAGCTATAAACATGCACCTCTCCAGTTTGCAGCAATGACTTGCTCCGGAAATGTTAACATGGTCTGTACGTTTGAGCAACTCGACAGAGGATGTTACACAATAACGTTTACAACTGTCATGTAATTCAGATATCAGCAAATTATTACACTAAAAGGTCACTGGTGATGCTTTTCCTTTTATTAGAATTAGTACGGAAAAGTGGTAGAAGTAACAAAACAAAATAAAATAAAATATTAATTTTATTAAATATGAATTAATGTTAAAATAAAAGGTGATGCTTTTTCCTTCATTAGAATTAGTATGGAAAAATAATAAAATAAACATAAAAATAAAATAAGATACTTTAAATATAATTAACATAAAAGGTGTTGCTTTTCCTTTACTGGAATTGGTACGGAAAAGTGTTAGAAGTAATAAAATATAAAATAAAATAAAAGGTCACTGGTGATACTTTTCCTTTATTAGAATTAGAATGTATTAGAAAAGTGGCTGAAGTAATAAAATAAAATAAAACAATTGAAAAAATGTATGAAAATAAAGTGAATTATTTTTTCATAATAAAACAATAATAAAATTAATAAAATAATAATACCGGTAATATAATAATAAAAGGTGACGTAACAAAATAAAATAAAATAAAATAAAAATTATTAAAATAAAAGGTGATGCTTTTTCCTTCATTAGAATTAGTATGGAAAAATAATAAAATAAACATAAAAATAAAATAAAATACTTTAAATATTATTAACATAAAAGGTGTTGCTTTTCCTTTACTAGAATTGGTACGGAAAAGTGGTAGAAGAAATAAAAGAAAAGAAAAGAAAAGAAAAGAAAAGAAATTAAATTGAAATATTATTAAAAGAAAAGGTCACTGGTGATGCTTTTCCTTTATTAGAATTATAGAATTTATTAGAAAAGTGGTTGAAGTAATAAAATAAAATAAAATAATAGAAAAAATTAATGAAAATAAAACTAATTATTTTTTAAAATAATAAAACAATAAAAAAATTATAATTTAAAATAATAATAATAATAATACTAAAAGGTTACACAGAAAAAAGTTAAGTCATCTTCATACAGAATCAGTCATCTTAAGGACACGTCAGTTCTTTCGAAGGAACGGTGTTCGAGAAACTTCCTTTTGAGCGCTTCATTAAGCAAATGTTTGCAAGGCAGGATTTCACCAGCAAACTACACATTGTATATAGACTATTAAGAATCCTGTATACAATACACACCCTATTATATTACAGAAAACAGATTATAATGCACTAGTAAGTTATAATGTCAAAATACTCCCACATGCAAATAGTAGACTTCCTTCAGATGCAATTATAAACTGTTTAAAAACATACTGTACAGTTAGACTCAAATCTATCAATTCAATGTGTTTGATCATAATATGATAAAAATACGCATCAAGATATTCCTGCGTGATAAACAGGTTTCTCATTCTAACACCACGTCGTGCCTCAAATTACAAAAGCCCATTAATGTACCCCTCTGACATCCCGGATCAGAGCTCAGCCAATCCTAAAAAGCCCAATCATGCTAGTCTTCAATAGCTCATCACGACTATCTGCTGACCTGTCCTTGGTGCCGAGCCAAATAAAAGAGTTAATGCAAAGTTTGAAGCGCAGAATCAAATTCCAGAGCAGAAGAGAGGTGGGCGGAGCCTCAGGTGAACAGGTATAAGAGCCGTACAGGTGAGACAGAGAGAGAGAGACCAGTCTGAACACACTCAACAGGGAAGCCGAGAACAGGTGAGGCCAACATCACAGGGACTTTCTCTGGAGGCTTTGCTACACGTCGCTTTCGAGCGTGCAACACCATTAACTGCTGGGACTGATGTTAAAATCATGCTTTGTCATTTCCTAACAGCTATATAAATCGAAATGTTTCGTTCTTTCAGCTTGTGAAGATGCTTAAAGGAATACTCTCAGTGCTCTTGGTCCTGGTGACCTTGTCTTCTGCCATGGGGAAGCCTGAGAAGACCACTCCCAAGAAAGAGAAGAGGATTCCTCAGACTCTCTCCAGAGGTCAGCTTCAGGAAAACATCCCAAAATATTGCTTTTTAGCAGCTTTTGTAAAATGCTGTTGCTTTAGTGAGCTGTTGGAATAGCATAACTGTAGCTATACATATGAAGTAGTATTATTAGAAATGATTCTAGTGCTTTACTGTGTGAAATGCTGTCTCATACCTCACTTTGTGCAATACTGATGTAGTAACAGCGTCATCCACGTAGGCTGAGTAGATGTTGGTTTTTAGGATTCATATTCAGTATTCTTTTCCTTTCAGGATGGGGTGATCAGCTGATTTGGGCACAGACGTACGAGGAAGCTCTGTTCTGGTCACGATCCAAGTGAGAAATGCTTATATTATACAGAATTATAGAGTATGGTGTTCAATAATAAGTACTTATCTGTGTATAGAAGGTCTGTTGATGATTTTGTATTTTTTTTTTTTTTTTACAACTTGTATAATCTGTTTAATTAGGAACAAGCCCCTCATGATCATCTTTCATCTGGAGGACTGTCCACACAGCCAGGGTAAGGATTGATTTTTATTTTGACATTTTCACTGTTGGTTAGGTTGAAATTCTCAATTGTTTCTTCATGTTTGTGTTGTGATTTTATTTTGACATGTTTTATATTATTTTATCAGCTCTGAAGAAGGCCTTCGCTGAGGATAAAGACATCCAGAAGCTGGCCGATGACGATTTCGTGATCTTGAACTTGGTGGTGAGTAAAACTTTACCATTTGTTAACAGTTAATTAGCCTACACTAGTTTCTAAAGCATTCATTAATCTTAGTTAATGTTGACTCCATTATCTACTAATACGAAATTAAACAGTGTAAGTTCATAGGCCTATTACTCAATGGCTAACATGTACTAACAATATTTTTATTAGGCTAACTAACATTAACGAAGATTTATAAACACTGCAACAAAAGTATTGCTCGTAGTTAATGTATAATGCAGTCTGTGTATTAATCTGTAGGCTCTAGTCTTAGTGTATAAATGTCTGTAAACTGAACTGCCTTGCTTTTTACAGTACGAGACCACAGATAAACACTTGTCTCCTGATGGCCAGTACGTTCCCAGAATCCTCTTTGTTGGTGAGTTGATTTAATCATGACTGATACATAAATAATGCTACACATTATGAAGTCTGCATAAATGTTTCAAATCCTTCCTGTACTCCAGATCCCTCCATGACCGTTCGTGCAGACATCACTGGCCGCTATGCCAACCGCTTGTACGCCTATGAACCCGCCGATATGAAACTCTGTAAGTCTGAAAGCTGTTTTAATGCCAAAAATAAGTTATTCCACGTCACCAGACTGACAGCATCATTCGTTTGGTTTGTTTCCACAGTGTTGAGCAACATGCAAAGAGCCTTGAAGTTTCTGAAGACGGAGTTGTGAACACAAAAGCCCAGTCTTTTTGTCCGCCGAAAGGATATTACTTCCCTGAGGGTCACTATTATTCTGTCATTCGTTTACTGACGGCATGAAACGCACTGTAAAGCTCTGTACAAAATTACAATATGTTCTTCAAGTAGATTGTTACGGTAAACTTCAGGCTTTCTTTTCATGGTTTTTTTTCCAATAAATTAAGTCGTTTGAAAATTCGTTTCTCCTGGTAATTTGTTTATGCTGTTATGTTCGCACCGTTTATTCAAAGCAGAGGGCATGTGGGTTTTCCAGTTAAAGGGACAGTTCACGCAAAAATGAAAATTCTGTCATCATTTAAAACCTTTATGAGTTTCTTTCTTCTGCTAAACACAAACGAAGATATTTATAAGAATGTTGGTAACCAAATAGTTGTTGGTAGCCATTGACTTCCATACTATGGAAAAAATACTATGGAAGTCAATGGCTACCGCTAGATAGTTTGTCTGTCACTTTAACGGAGTGTCCTCCGGCTAGTATCCTGGTGGGAGGAGTCAGAGTAACTAACTGGCAGCATGTTTTCCTGAGTCATATTGTTGCCTGGTTACTAGCTGCCTTTGTTATACACTGAGCTCTTGGCCAGAGCGTGTCAGTCTCTGATTGGTTTGAGGTTAAAGGAAGTTGCTCTCCTGAAATACTCCAAAAAGGATTTCAGACAATAAAAGCATTAGCCCTAAGCAATGTGGAAACCCAACAATTAAGTTATACAAAGACAAAACTGGCCAAAGTACAATTGTGTCCTCAGGGTCTTTATTATTATTATTATTATTTTTTTCTGATTTCAAATGCTTGAGAGTGTAGTTCACAGAACCATTGGATATAGATGTACATTTCAATGAGGAATTCATGCAAGAAGCCAAAACGATACACAAAATCAAGTTGGTAAAGTAACACACACATAATGGAAAATAAAGTAAGCAGATAAATATGTAATATGAAATTTGAGATCATTAAACAGTGCATTCTTCTATCAATTTTTCAATTGCATTTTCATACTAATTATGAAGTCCAATAGTGTATCTAGCATTCTGACAGTTATTTATTGCAACTTTATTGCATTATAGTGATTCCGAGCAACTTCAGTTTAACGCTATCATTCGTGCTAATTCATAATGTGTGCATTTAATAAAAGAAATTGATGTGGATACATTTTGATATTGTCAGCATATATACACTGTCAACATAAATAGTGTCATGCTCACACACTGCATGTTTTGATCACAGCAGCTCATTTTCTGTTAATGTTTTTCTTTTACCTCATAAAAGTGTTAACATAAAATCAAGTGGTCTTTGTTGTTTAGCCCATTAGTGTAGGTACTGCATACTGGTATTTGGTGTTCTGTTCTTTCATTGAGAGGAATTCTTCAAGCATAAGTACGACCTCATAACGTACAGTACAGTGCTGTCACACTGTACTCTTGAAAAATCAAGCACGTATTAATATATAGCAGCAAGAACACGCAGGCTGGTCTCCTCTTCAGTAAAAGCAAACGCACACTCTCTTTAACAACTCCAATGAGAAATCCAGTGGTCAGACGACAAATCCAGAGAATTCATCATAAGAATCAAACCTACAGGAAGGCGCTGGGATTCGCTCGTGGGTCCTTTTGGTTTCTGTATATATATGTCAGCCAAACTCCCAGGATCTGAAACAAGCAAGAGACAAAAATGAAACTTGTAGATGAGGTTGTTTCTTTATCTGAATAGATTGAGAAATTTAGCAATACATCACTTGCTCACCAATGGATGCTCTGCAGTGAATGGGTGCCGTCAGAATCAGAGTCCAAACAGCTGATAAAAACATCACAATAATCCACACGACTCCAGTTCATCAATTAATGTCTCATGAAGCAAAAAGCGGTGTGTTTCTAATAAATCCATCAAGGCTTTTAAAACTTCTAAGCTTCTTTCAATAATCCATAATAACTTTCTCTAGTGAATAGTGCACCCCCTGTCCTCCCAAAACAATAAACACCAACACATTTGTTCATACTTATTTTGGACCGTTTTCACTTGTAAACTGTGCTAGACCTCTGCATATTTCTCTCCTGATTCAGATGAGCCGACTTTTTCACTGGACATAGCAATATTATGGATAGAGGTGTCATGTTTTAGCTGGAAGCAACGGTTTTTAGTTAAACATGTCTTAATGATGGATTTGTTTATTAGAAAATGCAACTTCAAAAGATGCTAATTGTTGGACTGGAGTCATGTGGATTTCTTGTGGATTATTGTGATGTTTTTATCAGCTGTTTGGACTCTCATTCTGACGGCACCCATTCACTGCAGAGGATCCATTGGTGATGCTAAATTTCTCCAGATCTGTTTTGATGAAGAAACAAACTCCTCTACATCTTGGATGGCCTGAGGGTGAGTACATCTTCAGCAAATTTTCATTTTCTGGATAAACTATTCCTTTAACATGTTTTCTGTACTAGTCTTTCTTTTTTAAGACGCTTGACAATGAGGAAAGATCCAGAAAACATTCAAAAACCATGATACTATTTTCAGGATTCTTTGATAAATAAGAACATCATTTATTTGAAATAGATCTTTTTGTCACATTATAAATGCTATAGGCTAAATACTTTTGATCAATTTAATGCATCCACGTTGAATTAAAGCATTAATTACTTTCAAAAAATTGTATCTTACCTGTTGTTCCTCATTGATAGCCAGACATGCACTAGACACTGAAAACTGAACTACAAACCTTCAGCAAATTTTCATTTTCTGGATAAACTATTCCTTTAACATGTTTTCTGTACTAGTCTTTCTTTTTTAAGACGCTTGACAATGAGGAAAGATCCAGAAAACATTCTGGTTGTGGAATTCAGTGAAGAATCGGAAAGAAGAGAAAGCAGGAGTTAGTTTAGCAGGCTGACCTCAGTGAAGCTAAAGAAGAGGCCGATCCCTCCGACGAAGCGCAGCACCTCACCGGCGTGCTCCTGGATCTTTGCTGCACATGTGGTGCAAGTGCTGTAATGAAAGCAGGGCTGCACAAGGGCAAAGAAACATTGACAAGAGCACCAAGTTATTATAATAGAACAAATTATGTGATTGTCTTGTGTGAACTTGTCACACACTTGCAGTTCGTTATGCTATCATCAGCATGCAAATTAGTAGCACAACCATTATCACCCACATTTATCATTTATATCATTCAGCACATGCAATGCTACAGGAACACTATAAAAGAACAGTGCAACTTGTGTGTCAGAGGAAATTACAGCGGCGCAGCTTCCATTGATATCCATGTGAGAGAAACCGCAGCAGTTCAGACTCTTCTCCACATCCCTCTGAGTGGTCAGAGAGTTATTCCAGCCCACCTCCAACAGGTGATTCTACACACAGGGATGAAACACAATATGGAACAATCAATAAAAAACAAAAGACTCGGTTTATACAGATCTGAGTTGGCAGGTGTAGCAAAAAAGCTAATTTTAGACCATTTATTGGGAGAACCAAATATATGTCTATTTTTATATATACACCATTCCAATGTTTAAGGACAGTGAGATTTTTGATGTTATTGAGTCCCTTATGCTCACCAAGGCTGCATTTATTTGATCAAAAATACAGTAAAAACAGTAATATTGTGAAATATTATTACCGTTTAAAATAACTGTTTTCTATTCAAATATATTTTAAAACTAAATGTATTCCTGTGATGAAAAGTACACACACACACACACACTGTTTTGTTTGCATGAGGCCATTTAAAATACTTATATACACATTCATAAACTTTTTGATACATTAGAAAGAAAATCAATATAATTATCTAGCTATTTTGTTACAATTAATAATTTTTGACTGATTACACAGTTTGTCTCCAGCGGTGTCCAGTTTACCAGAAGCCACTGGACACTACAAGCATGGATACAACAAGAAAATGAGGATTCATACAAACTGTTTTACATGCATCACATCTTTAACTTTCAGACCCTGATAGAATTATTGCAAAACAGTTAAAATTATTTATTCATTCTGCATTTATTCAAAACCCGAACAAATGAGATGTAGAGAACCGGATGATCACAGTAAAGGATACAAAGAACAGCAGAACCTGGTGGTGCTTCATGGCACCAATAAGTCCAGCTAGGGCAACAAAGAAGAGGAAGACCCCCACTCCAATGATGCCACCCACCACCTGGAAGCTCGACACCAACCCAAAACACTTGCCCCAGGCAGCGATGCCAATCATCAGCAAACTCACCATCTGAAGACAGGGAGGAACAGTACTGTTAGTGTTAAGTAAAGACACTTTCATTCATGGAAATAAAGTTGATATAAAACACAATTAGATGGAAAACCAAAATTTTTAACAACTAAAATTGAAATGAAAATTAGAAATGTTTCCTTGGAAACTAAGTAATAAAGTTACTAAAAGTAATTAAAGCTAAATTAAAGCTAAATAGGAATAAAAAATAAAAAAAATAGTACAAATGTCAAAAGCACAAAAACTGAAAAAATAATGAAAGCCTGAATGAAAGCCAAATCAAAATATTAATAAAACTATTATAGCCATTCCCAGGAGATTCCACTTTATTTTATTATACATAAATGTTTTGATTTTCAAAATGTTATATAATATGTACTACATTTTCCCGATTCAAAAAGAGACATGCCCTATAATATTTAGTTAAGTGGTCAACTTTTTTTTCCCCAAATTTTTTTAAATAATGATGACATATTCTTAAATATCTAGTTATGTGACTTATTTGATGTTTTATTGAGTATGAAATGTAATATACTGAAATAGTGTCTTAAATATCTAGTTATAGCCTAGAAAAAACTAAAAAGTTACTAATTGATAGACTAATTAAATGAAACACACACACACACACACACACACACAGTTAAAGTTAAATCTATCAAATAATGTGACTGGGTTCAGGTTCCTGTTAATTCTGTCAGTGGTGATTCATGGGAACACAACTGGCAGGCAAATGGTACCGTTTTCTGCGAATGGCCCAACAACAGCTGTGATGCCACTTGAGCAATAAAACACAAGCAGAAATTATAATACAAAATGTTTCAGCCAATTCATATCCCTTAAAGCAGAAATTAGTATTTTGAGGTTAGTCCATATTGCTCTCATTGACCAACAAAGAGAAATGACCCCTGAGCTTCTGCTTCCACCTATTAAGTAACAAGTGAATGATCCCAGCTGATAATAATGTTTTCTTTCTAATCTAATGTAAATGGTGAGAGCAGACAAGAGCTTAATCAGCACACAATATCAGCTCCAGACTAATGAAGCAGCAGGATATCTGCATAAGAAGAACAAAAGCAGGATGTGACTTTGCCAAAACAGACGAGTTGCGAGGAAACCGGGATGTTATTCTACAGGCTGCGCGTGAAACTAGACCCGCTCACCGGCCTCATTCCACACAAAGAATCTCTCTAAATAATTCACATGAATCCTGAGACACAGAGGACCGCAATACAGCCACACAGAAACACCTCCTGTATGAGTATTTGTAAAGCAGAGGTGCTAATGTCATGATAAAGGCCGATAAAGATGTTCCGTATGGTTGCTTCCATTCTCGCATTGGTTACTCACAACATAGAGGATGTTGAGCGCGCACAGGGAATTCTTGGAGCAGGTGAATCCAGCGCAACCCATCTTGAATGTTGTTTTTTCCGGACAAAAGCTTTCACAATTTCTGTTTCTGGAAATATCAGTTACATGACAAGCAAATCGAACAATTTAAGAGACGAAACTGTAGTTGAGCAACGAGAAAATAAGACGCGTGTGGTTCAGACCAATTCACAGTGAACGCTGATGCACGAGAGGTTGCCAGATCCCCAAATAAAATCCATCCTTTTTTTTTAGGATGAAGGTGAGCTGCTTAGTGTTGTTTTCAAGCATAGTGGATTTTGACTGCAAATGTAATAATATAATAGTTGTTTGTTCCTGTATTTAAAAATTACATGATTGTACACAGTGGATGCACAATAGCTATGCTATAGTAATTCTTAACTTTCTCCCCCTTGGACTGTAAATGAAAACACATGTCTACCACTAAACTAACAAATTGTACTTATATGATTTAACTTATATAATTTGTACAACTATAATTATGTATAAAACAATATACAATACCTTATATATTATTTTAATTATAATTAACTATTTTATAATTTGTACTTTGGAATTTCTTTATTGTATTATGAATATGCCACATAGAAAAAATACTGCTACTGGTGCCCTCTCACTAAATAGGTTCCTCTGGCAGGCTCCTTTCCAATAACTAGGAGCAAATTAATAATAATAATAACTTATTACTCATTTACATGTTTTTTTTGACACGCTAAAAGCAATAATTTTCCAATGTGTCAGATACCATAACAAGTTGTATGAATACCAAGTTATATTTTTATTCTCATAAAATATTTATACACATTTTATATGCGTAAGTTAAACATTCCAAGGAGGCTTTACTCCGACTTGGCAACTACGTACGGAGGCGGGACTGGCTGTGCGCGGTAAAATTGATTGGTCAGTTTTCTTGAATAATGATCGCACAGACGCAAGTATTCCCGCCTCCGCTTAGTAACAGTTGCGAGGACAAGCATTTATTTGAGACAACAATAATGGCCACGAAGTCAAAGATGAAAAATGTTGATTATATTATGTCTATAACTAAAGGGGTTAGCAAATAATCCATGATATTGCAGTAGGCTACATATTGTGCATCTTCCAGTTTATGCCTCTGTGTCAGTATTCATGTTTGTGCTGAAAGAAAATATTATATTGATATTTTTACATTAGGTTTAACATTCTTCCATCCTTATTTTTTTAAAAATCTTAATTAATGTGAAGTGTATTATAGGTGGGCCAGGACTTTTTGTCAAAAATCTTATATACAGTTGATTAAATACAAGTTGACGTTTGTGACAAAATGCCCCATGTCAGTGTATGAAATAATTTGTCACAATGTAAACTAGGCTACTATTAAACAGTCCATTATAAGTTTATAAAAATTTAAACAGTCAAATATTTATGAAACACAACAAAAATGAAAAGGTAAGATTCTTGTCTGAAGATGCTAGTGTAATTTTATTGTGTTCACTTGTTTATCACACATCTAAAATGTAATTATATTTTTTAGGAATTAAAAGGTTTTGAACTACCATAATATATATACAATTCAATACAATTTGATAAAATAAAATAAAAATTGTATTTTATCAAAAAATTTGATAAAATAATATTTTATAAAATTTGAACTACCATAATATATAAAAATTTAATTATACACACACACACACACACACACACACATACATATATATGTGTGTGTGTGTGTGTGTGTGTGTGTGTGTGTGCATGTATAATTGAATTTTTGACTGAAAAGCTTATAGTTACTGAGATAACATCCTCATGTTACAACTAGCCCTGGTATCTGCTTTAGAGCTAAATAATGTAATATGCATTATAGATGACTTAAAGTAATATAGGCTACTGCATAATATAAATGAGTAATCACATCCCAGGAGCAAATGCATAAAAATGTAACTCTAAATTGGGATTATGATTAAGTTTTAGATTCAGCATATAGACCTTTTCACTGTAGTTAAAGGGATAGTTCACAAAAAAATATTTTTTTTTTCTGTTGAGCATAAAAGAAGATATTTTGAAGAATAGTAACCAAATTGTTGATGGTAGCCAGTGACTAACGTAGTATGAAGAAAAAATAGGCTACCATCCAAAAGAAACTCCTACAGATTTTGATTTTTTTTGGAGTAAATCTTTAGCTATGCGATCTGAAACGTTACGTGCGTGTAGATTCCTCTTTAATCGATGTGCTAATGCAGTCACTAGAGGGCAGTCGTCTGCTCCAGTCAAGATATACAACTTTTCCTGAGGCACAGAGATAATAAGATCAGAGTAAAAGCTGACACGCCAGTGAGAGAACAGAAGCGGGCTGTGTTCAAATCTCAAGGGGCCCTGGGCACTTACACAGTCAGAGTCTACGGGATGAGAAAGTGCCTTCTGAAGTGCTTGTTTTAGCTGAAATGAAAGAGTGAAATTGTGGGATTTAAAATGATTATATGAAAGGTAGCCTATGTGAAGGTCTTTATGACTCTTTAATTATACTGTTATGCAAAGCAAATGTTCCAATCATGTTTTCAGTCATACTGGTCAATATATATATAATAAAGCAAACAAAATGCACAATATCTGCAATACAATGTAAATGCAATGTTTCTGCCATTTTTTCAACAGCGTTTTAATCTATTGGCCACTAGATGGCAGCAAAGTCATCTGTTTTTGAAGATGTACTGAGCAGTGTTATTTTAGTATCATTGAGATACTATTATAGTTTTTATTAATATTTTGAATAGATTTTTCTTTTTTTTTCTGTTTTTATTTTTTTATTTATTTTTTGTTTCAATTTCAGAAGCGGGCTGTGTTCAAATCTCAAGGGGCCCTGGGCACTTACACAGTCAGAGTCTACGGGATGAGAAAGTGCCTTCTGAAGTGCTTGTTTTAGCTGAAATGAAAGAGTGAAATTGTGGGATTTAAAATAATTATGAAAGGTAGCCTATGTGAAGGTCTTTATGACTCTTTAATTATACTGTTATGCAAAGCAAATGTTCCAATCATGTTTTCAGTCATACTGGTCAATATATATATAATAAAGCAAACAAAATGCACAATATCTGCAATACAATGTAAATGCAATGTTTCTGCCATTTTTTCAACAGCGTTTTAATCTATTGGCCACTAGATGGCAGCAAAGTCATTATCTGTTTTTGAAGATGTACTGAGCAGTGTTATTTTAGTATCATTGAGATACTATTATAGTTTTTATTAATATTTTGAATAGATTTTTTTTTTTTTTTTTCTGTTTTTATTTTTTTATTTATTTTTTGTTTCAATTTTCGTTATGTTTAAATTTTTTGTTGTGTTTTTAAAAATATTTTTTTTTTTTTACAATATGTCTATAAAATGTATAATTTTTTTTAGTTTGAGTTATTTTAGTATATCAAATTAAACTAAATAAAAATGAGACATGTTATTTGGACAAATATCATAAATAAAATAAGTAAATAAATAAGTTTTTGTAGATTTTATTTTATTTTCATTATTGTTTATTTTTATTTTAAGTAATTTTTTTTTACAGGTTTATTATTATTTAATTATAAAACCATGGCCAGGAATACCACAATTTCTCAGGAAAAAAACCCCCCACTTAGTTAAACAAACACACATTACACATTTAATTGAGTGTATTCCCCTCTACATGGCAAAAAATTGACATGACACCTGACCAACTCCTGATGGTCTTGTCAGTGTTGTTAATGGTGTTAAAAGCAGTGGATATTAGTCTGACTGGTGGCTTTTCTCTTTAATATTCACCAGACATTGCAGATGTCACAATATCTCAGCTTCTTGATTGTGATGCTGCTGTTGTGAACTCATTATCACCTTTTTATTTCTTCAGTTCTGCTGATATATGCGTCTCACATTTGAACACAGAGAAAAAAAGTGATAAAATGGCCCTGTTTTCTGATCTCAATATTAAAGTGTGACGATTGTAGAGAACATTAGTTGCTGGTTTGCCCTTGAGAGGGTGATAAGTTCTAGATTTGGCACCCGTACTTATTCAGCGTGTCCTATTTTAGCCACTATAAAGGGGTGCAGTAAAAAGAAATCACACTAACCGCCCTGAATCTGTCAAAATCTTGTCCACGCTGCTGGCTCTAACAGAAAATCATAGCATAATCCTTGGATATGGCCACTATTTTATTGCCTTCAAGGCAACAGAGGGAGAGAGCTTGTTCAGCAACTAGGCGAGATTAAAGCCTAAGAGTTATTTCGCCTGTCTTACAATATATAAAATGATGTCTTTCATGGGACGCACATACTTAAAATAAACAATTTTAAGTCTCTTTGATCAACCACTTTAAGTATATATATATATATATATATATATATATAAATATATGTATGGGTCAGTAAGATTTTTTTAAAGAAATACTTTATTCAGCAAAGACGCATGAAAATGATCAAAAGTGACAGTAAAGACATTTATAATATAAAAAAAATGTTTAAATCATGGTTTCCACAAAAATAAGAAGCAGCACAACTGTTTTCAACTTTGATAATAATCCTCTTTAATCGATGTGCTAATGCAGTCACTAGAGGGCAGTCGTCTGCTCCAGTCAAGATATACAACTTTTCCTGAGGCACAGAGATAATAAGATCAGAGTAAAAGCTGACACGCCAGTGAGAGAACAGAAGCGGGCTGTGTTCAAATCTCAAGGGGCCCTGGGCACTTACACAGTCAGAGTCTACGGGATGAGAAAGTGCCTTCTGAAGTGCTTGTTTTAGCTGAAATGAAAGAGTGAAATTGTGGGATTTAAAATAATTATGAAAGGTAGCCTATGTGAAGGTCTTTATGACTCTTTAATTATACTGTTATGCAAAGCAAATGTTCCAATCATGTTTTCAGTCATACTGGTCAATATATATATAATAAAGCAAACAAAATGCACAATATCTGCAATACAATGTAAATGCAATGTTTCTGCCATTTTTTCAACAGCGTTTTAATCTATTGGCCACTAGATGGCAGCAAAGTCATTATCTGTTTTTGAAGATGTACTGAGCAGTGTTATTTTAGTATCATTGAGATACTATTATAGTTTTTATTAATATTTTGAATAGATTTTTCTTTTTTTTTCTGTTTTTATTTTTTTATTTATTTTTTGTTTCAATTTTCGTTATGTTTAAATTTTTTGTTGTGTTTTTAAAAATATTTTTTTTTTTTTACAATATGTCTATAAAATGTATAATTTTTTTTAGTTTGAGTTATTTTAGTATATCAAATTAAACTAAATAAAAATGAGACATGTTATTTGGACAAATATCATAAATAAAATAAGTAAATAAATACGTTTTTGTAGATTTTATTTTATTTTCATTATTGTTTATTTTTATTTTAAGTAATTTTTTTTTACAGGTTTATTATTATTTAATTATAAAACCATGGCCAGGAATACCACAATTTCTCAGGAAAAAAACCCCCCACTTAGTTAAACAAACACACATTACACATTTAATTGAGTGTATTCCCCTCTACATGGCAAAAAATTGACATGACACCTGACCAACTCCTGATGGTCTTGTCAGTGTTGTTAATGGTGTTAAAAGCAGTGGATATTAGTCTGACTGGTGGCTTTTCTCTTTAATATTCACCAGACATTGCAGATGTCACAATATCTCAGCTTCTTGATTGTGATGCTGCTGTTGTGAACTCATTATCACCTTTTTATTTCTTCAGTTCTGCTGATATATGCGTCTCACATTTGAACACAGAGAAAAAAAGTGATAAAATGGCCCTGTTTTCTGATCTCAATATTAAAGTGTGACGATTGTAGAGAACATTAGTTGCTGGTTTGCCCTTGAGAGGGTGATAAGTTCTAGATTTGGCACCCGTACTTATTCAGCGTGTCCTATTTTAGCCACTATAAAGGGGTGCAGTAAAAAGAAATCACACTAACCGCCCTGAATCTGTCAAAATCTTGTCCACACTGCTGGCTCTAACAGAAAATCATAGCATAATCCTTGGATATGGCCACTATTTTATTGCCTTCAAGGCAACAGAGGGAGAGAGCTTGTTCAGCAACTAGGCGAGATTAAAGCCTAAGAGTTATTTCGCCTGTCTTACAATATATAAAATGATGTCTTTCATGGGACGCACATACTTAAAATAAACAATTTTAAGTCTCTTTGATCAACCACTTTAAGTATATATATATATATATATATATATATATAAATATATGTATGGGTCAGTAAGATTTTTTTAAAGAAATACTTTATTCAGCAAAGACGCATGAAAATGATCAAAAGTGACAGTAAAGACATTTATAATATAAAAAAAATGTTTAAATCATGGTTTCCACAAAAATAAGAAGCAGCACAACTGTGAATGATTTGAAGGATCATGTGACACTGAAGACTGGAGTAATGATGCTGAAAATTCAGTTTTGCATCACAGGAATAAATACAATTTAAAATATATTAAAATAGAAAACAGTTCTTTTAAATTGTAATAATATTTCACAATATTACTGCTCTTACTTATTTTTGATCAAATAAATGCAACCTTGGTAAACATAAGACTTTTTTCAAAAACATAAAAAAATCGTACATAATTTATATTGCTAAATAGATTTCTGTCATGACAACTCTCGGAGGGATTGGCATGGTAATGTACATGACAATGTTAATGTATTTGGTCTTGGCAGAATAGATCTGCTACGCTGCTGCAGAGCAAGTACCGAGACTTGCTACTGCCAATACATCCACAATGCTGCTGTGAGCATGTAAGAAATATTGCTGCTGCAAATATAACATACATGAATTTATTTCTTCAGTTCTGCTGATATATGTTCACATTTTATCACAGGGAGAAAAAAAAAATGGATAAAATGGTCCTGTTTTCTGACGATTGCAGAGAGCATTAGTTGCTGGTTTGCCCTTGAGAGGGTGATAAGTTCTAGATTTGGCACCCGTACTTATTCAGCGTGTCCTATTTTAGCCACTATAAAGGGGTGCAGTAAAAAGAAATCACACTAACCGCCCTGAATCTGTCAAAATCTTGTCCACACTGCTGGCTCTAACAGAAAATCATAGCATAATCCTTGGATATGGCCACTATTTTATTGCCTTCAAGGCAACAGAGGGAGAGAGCTTGTTCAGCAACTAGGCGAGATTAAAGCCTAAGAGTTATTTCGCCTGTCTTACAATATATAAAATGATGTCTTTCATGGGACGCACATACTTAAAATAAACAATTTTAAGTCTCTTTGATCAACCACTTTAAGTATATATATATATATATATATATATATATAAATATATGTATGGGTCAGTAAGATTTTTTTAAAGAAATACTTTATTCAGCAAAGACGCATGAAAATGATCAAAAGTGACAGTAAAGACATTTATAATATAAAAAAAATGTTTAAATCATGGTTTCCACAAAAATAAGAAGCAGCACAACTAAGAAATATTGCTGCTGCAAATATAACATACATGACCCCCATATAGCATACATGAATAACCTCTTAGCAGATCTATACAGGTGGAGCTGGGGAAGGTGAAGGGTTTCTGAAGCAAGCTGCAACTGCTACGGCAAGTACTAGTCATATATTTGAATGTTGGGCAGCGAGCTCATTGGCTACCGATACAGGAGAGAACCAATCAGCTGTGCCATGTGATAATGATGTCATTAGGTCAGATTGAGTTAGACCTATCGTTCTGCGCCATCTAGAGTTTCATGGCAGAACTCTATATATATTAAGCAATATATACTGAAAACCTCAAAACCTATATACAAAAGGTTGTATATACCTCAATATTGCTGTCATCCAAGATCACATACTTACAGTAACCTTGTCTGCCTAAATTACAGTGAATAATTGAACAGAACAGACTCAATGCCAATAAAGCAATTTCCAACAGCTAAGAGCATTTTAAAACTTGCGAATCTCCTGAAATAAGACCACGCTGACAGATCGGAGCCCCTGATGAAGATAAAGGATTACCCCGATGCTTTCTGTGCACTTTATTCCTGCTTTTTTGATGACATGCACTGCAAGCACATTTGAAATAAACCTTCTATTATTACTGAATGAGTGTCAAATGGGATGTGCCCCGCTCCATCTCTCCAGGGTCCTGTAGGTTTTTTTATCTGGTGATGGTGCATTAACGCTCTCAGAAGTCCCCTGACGGCACATTCTTTCAGTTATGTCATGACCACACAGATTTTTACAGATCTGTTATATCAAGAGAGGACTTCAAAAGCTTTCAGAAGGCAAGACACCATCCATTTACAATGAGCAACACAGTCTGGAGTCTTAAAAGCTCACCCTCAACCTCTCTTTACCTCCTCTGCGCCAACATAGCTTTTGACTTGGGCCCGCAAGTGCAGGACGAGTTATTCACAATATCACAGCCAGTTATAGCTGAAAAATGTATCGATACACAATATTGTTAAGGGTGCTTGCTAAATTTGAATAAACCTCTGACCTAAAGTATTAAACTTTGAATTGTAACTAACTTGTCCTGCGCTGTTTGTGCTTCAGACCTGAATGAAACCTCAAATCATATTTTGTTGAGGAGAGGGGGCATGTATTTCTTTCAAAGTATTTTACCTGGACTTTCACCATGTCACACAATAAAATTTATGAAAAATCTCATAGATTTATATTTACAGAAACCATGGGCTGTTGTGACTTGGGCCAACCATGTCAAAAATTCATAATATATTGTTTAATGAAATAGAAAAATATAAAAGATGCCATTTGTTTTTCATTTAAACTTTAGATGCCAATATATTGTACAAAATGTACTTCAAAGGGCAAGAAAATATATTTCCAATGTTAAAACATATTTCAGTAAATGAAAATGTGCAAATATAAACTTCTGTTCAAAAGATTTTATTTATTTATTTATTTATAAAGAAGTCTCTTATGCTCCCCTGCATTTATTTGATTTAAAAAAATACTAAAAACTGTAATATTATTACAATTTCAAATTACTTTTTTCTATTTTAATATATTTTAAAATGTAATTCATTCCTGTGCTGATTTGCTGCTCAAGAAACATTTCTTATTAGTATCAATCAATCAATCAATTAAAATATTTGTTAAATATTTGAACTAGAAACCTTTTGTAACATAATAACATAGCTTTATGTCGTTTTAAAACCAATTTTATGTAACCTTGCTGAATGATTAATAAAAAAAAAAACTCAAGCCTTTGAATGGTAGTGTATTTATATAAAAAATATTTAAAATGGCCAAAAAATATATGAACCTGTTAAAAATTGTACTTATGTACATATATTATATAATCTATAATGGAAATTATTTTTTGTATATTTGGAATATACACATATTATATGCACAATGGATGTGAAACGAGCACATGATTTGATATTCTGTTTCACTCTTTGCTGTCTTTCAGTCCTCTGCTCTAAAAGGTCATTTACACCCTCCATCCTCCGAGTGTTTGTGTCTTTGGCAGGCAGTGGGGGTGTGCATATGTGCTCGTGAAACACGGTTGGCCTGACATTGAGACGGGGCTCGAGGGTGATAACCGCACCCAAGGTCTTGCTGTCAAGTGCTGAGGGCTCTTGTTAATTCGTTGACAGGCGATTAGGATCAGAAACAGTCTGGCCTGGTATGTGTGGCATAGTTTACTCATGGCGCTCTCCTTCCGTTCTGTTCTGGTTAATCTCCACTGTAGGCCACTGATGATTTACATTAGGCTCATATTCAGCCTAGCTTTTGAATTATGCATATACACACACCACGGTCCGTTGCCCGTTCGCATCTCATCGGCGTCTGCTCTTTGAAAATGCGCCGCGTGTGAGCGGTAATTAGTACCTTTAGCGTCGGAGCCACAGAGGTTCCCTCAAAGGAACTACGCAACTATAATGTCACTGACCTTGCAGATACTTAAATGTCTACTTGGTTTCAATATATATAGATTGACTAAAGTCAGCAGGGAGACGAGAAATCTGTTCAGATGAGCATGCGAGGGGCTAATCATGATGCACGAGTAATTATAAAGTCTCTTAATGCGTTGGCACGCTGCCCAATGAAGGCCTTCAGTGAATGACATGAATGACAAACACCACATGGAGGCCACCTAAAGGACAGAACACATTTTAAGTAAGCAGAAAAGGAAATTACTGGCTATTAACCCTAATTTGGTTGGTTCGTATGAGGATGTGTGGCTTTCAGAGCTTCTGGGATGCGCTGAATCATGGCTTGAGGTGCATATGGCTGGGTTATTGTGTGAAGCGCAAAGTAAAGTTGGCAGTACGCCGTTTACTGCAAATCATGCCCGCGGCTCCCTCAAACTGCTTGTCTACATCGTGTGTTTTGAATGAGTCGGGTGGACAAGAGAAAGACCAGCGTTCACCCAAACAAAAGGCCAAGCCCGATGGATCCAGTTAGACAGTCAAATTATAGACTTGTATAGAGTATAGACTTGAGATAACGCTTCATGAATATAGTAGCCAATCAAACAACTAAAAGTGAAGTCACACATCATGTCCTCAAAAGCACTGAAAGAAGCAACTGAAGCACTGTTTCAAAGTCGTTATGGAGGAAGGGTGTGTGGATACTTTTAGATAAAGACGAGGTTAAACAATTAAACCTTCACACATTAACAAAGCAGTGATATAAAAACGGAGAAGATGAGATTAAAACAATACAATGCCTCAAAAGGTTGCTCTTAGTTATGCTTCAATTAATTTTCAACCTTGTCTCAGATGATTGTCTGAAATAAAATACACAAATGAGACCATTTTTGACATACAGTAGGAGTATTTGGCTATTAAACAAAATTAAATAATAAATTACATCAGTTTGTGCATGTGTGTGTGTGTGAGAGAGAGAGAGAGTGTGTGTATGTGTATAATAACTTTGTTTGAATTTAATGAAAACTTTTACTGAGCAAGGAGAAATAAAATTGATCACAAATGACAGTAATGTTTATAATGTTCCACAAGACTTCTTTTGAACTTTTATTAGAAAATGTATTATGTAACCATAATACGTAAAAAATGTATTACCGTTTCCACAAAATATAATAAGGAATGTTTCTTAAGCAGCAAATCAGCATATTAGAATGATTTCTGAAGGATCACTGAAAAATTAGGTAATTGCTGCTGAAATTTCAGCTTTGTATCACAGGAATAAATTACATTTAAAAAGATATGCAAATACAAAACCAATACAATTTCAATATATTAACTTATTTTAACCTCTCTCTCTCTCTCTCACATTCCATGTAATCTCATTGCTGTCTAGGAAAAACAAACATGGTCATTTCTTTCTTCTGGGGTTAGAATCTCTTTGTTCTGCTTTGCATTGCTGGAATATCCTTGAAATTCCCTCTAACTTGAACAAGAAGTGAACTTGCAAACTATGGTGATTTGAAATCCTTGTGAGTCTCTCACAGATGCCATTTATCACTACTCTCTATTTGCTCATTATAATTTCATGGCACCATCTTTTATAATTTAGTGCTCATCATCTCTAGCAGCTTTCTTTTTAAAAACAGCCCTTTATTTCCCTGAACTTCAAATAACCTGCACACAAGTTCAGCTCGATACGTCCAGTGTTGGTTGCACTTTAACCTCATGTACCGCAGTGACCAAACTGAGAAATCACAAACCATTAATGAGACATTCTTGCAGTCGGGATCATTATAAGGAAACTGGCAATTCAGACTCTAAACCTGCAGCGTACATTCCCCCCCCCCCAACCTCTCTATATCATTACAGGTCTACTGGTGAAACCAGAGCTCAAATGTGCAGCGGATAAAGTGTCACTGGCACGCCGTCTTTATCGAAACGGATCAAAGAGAGAGTGGGAAAAGCACATTACACATGGCATTTCACTCTCAGCCGGTGGCGTACATGTTTGTGTGCTTGCTTGGAAAAGCTTTGAAAATGTTGTTCGCTTGAAGTGATTATTCCAGCATCATTAGTGTATCTTATGCTTTTTTTTGGTCTCTCACGAAACAGATCTAGCCTGAAGCCCTTAAGCAGGTTAAAGGGAATCAAACCCTGTGCTGATTAATTATCTGAGCTCCTGTGAAGCTGTGACATGTGGAAAAGTGTGACGTTACAGGCACTTTCTAAAAGTAGCGCTGTAGTTATTTCACACCAAACACACTGGAGTACTAATTTTAACTTATTTTCTTTAAAATAATCCATTATTCAGCTTCCTTTTGGGTCAAATTGATTGCTTGGTTTGAAGTTATTTTTAAATCTTGATTTTTTTACCTTACCAAACCCTTGTGAAGCTTTCTCAGTTTTATCCATGCAATTCATTTTAAGGGATACAGAGAGAGATTAGGATGACGAATGACCTCCGTTTGGGATGTCGAGTCACTGGGAGAAACAAGTCCAACAATTCCTCACTGAGATCTGCCTTCTAAATTGGCTTGAAAAGTCACTATTCATTGGCTTCACAATGTGAAGTCAGAGCCTGATGTGCAGCTCTAACATCAGGAAAACAACACACCAGTAGTTAATAAAACCATGGGAGCTTTTCTCGTATCACTTGATTTACTTGCTCAGTGAGTTTATTATGCTACTGTATGAGTAACAATTTAGATTACTGTTATATCACTAATGACTAACTACACACGAACAAAAGTTTACACAATATTAACATTCTATAGTAACTACTATTAACTTACAAGAAACTCTGATTAATTAATTAGTAACAGCACTCTACCAGAACTACTAAGAAACTACATACACTTATGTGTCGTCGTCGTCGTCAAACCTTACAAAAACCACAAAAGCTTACAATGACTTGAGTCATTGCAAAGGAGTTGTCATGCTTTTCACTTTAGAATACATTTCCAAATAATTTGCAATTCCTTCTGAAAGATTTGGTAATACTTGTGCCATTACTAGTGGGTTTTCATGATCTACACTTTAAAATTAACCATGCATTATTCTCATTAATAATGTAACTGTAAATAGCTTCTTTGTTCTCTGGGAAGTATGAAAAAAATAGTAGTTATTGATTAGATAATGGTGACCTAGCTGTGTGTCTAAAGCTGTGTTCTTCTATAGATTTCAGTACCTAAAATTATAACTTGTTTTGGAATGTACGTTTTCATAATTAATGTGCCATTTGTCAGTTATCAACAGAACAGAAGGGATTTGTTAAATGTGCTGCTACACCAGATTCTGAAAGAAATTTCAAGTGTTTGCCTCATGTCACAAGATGTTTTATCATAAGTTTCCTGCTAGCAGGTGCTGAGAAGACGAGAAAGGAATTTTAAGGGAACCAAATGAGATACAAAACAACTCACCTGATCATATTCAAACGTTTTTTAAATTATATGTAAAATAAACATCAGGGAAATAAACAAACAAATAGCATTATAAAGTAATAGAAGTAAAAAAATAATAGCTTGTGACATTTATTTTTATATGCTAAAGCAAATGACAGCTTTAGTTAGCAAATATTGATTGTTCCAATCTACAATTAGCCTTGTGGGGGTTAATCATTTGATTATCTTTTAAAATAAGAAGATATCAAAGAAACATCAAGGAATAAATAATGATACATTTATTTATAAATAATTAATAAATAAACAATAGCCTATGACATTTATTTTTTTTATATGCTAAGGCAAATGACAGCTTTAGCTAGCAAATAGCAATACGCCACACCACATTAACTCTGTGAAGTCCTTTATGGTGTAGTCTACTGTAACTATTTATCCTGAGCTCTGTGAATTTAAACAATGGCCTTGTTAAGAGAAAGATTGAGGCAAAGCACAAAAGCAGCAGGGAAGAAAAAGAGAGGAATATATACTCTAGCCAAGCTCTAAGGCCACAGCGGTCAGCAGCCACTTCGTTATGAGTTTGAATAGTCTGACATGCACCAACAGAGTGCGTTAACCTTGAGCGAGGCTGAGGGGAAAAGGGTAGCGGAGGCTGGTGGTAGTGGTGCTAAAGGCCTAAGCAGGTGTGACAATTCTGAAAGCTTTCACTGGACAAAAAGGTTTCACTGGTCTCCTAGCAATGCTGAGCTACGGCTGACCTCACTGCTCTCCAGCGCTGGCAGAGAGAAGCTGTGTTTGTAGTAGAAGAGATGAAGGAAAACAAGCATGTCTGTGTTTACATGAAAGATGCATATAAAATAATAATAGTGTAAAAGTACAGCATATGTTCTCTAATTCAAAACAGACCAACAGAATCCAAAATTTGTACACTTGTAAACTGCACACTTTGTAAATAACATATCTGCACACTTATAACATATCTGTACATTTATCTAAACAATTAAATTTTTTATCTATACTTCTATTTCTGTATATAGTACATTATTGAATTTCTGTTTTTTTTCTTACATTAGTGTTATATTCCATCCCTACTGTGTTATTCCTATGTATGTCTGCACTATCATGTATGTCTGCACTATGTCTGTACTTTCTTCTACACTGGAAGCTCCTGCAATCAAGTCAAATTCCTTGTGTGTGTAAACATACTTGGTAATAAAGCTCTTCTGATTCTGATTCTGATCAAGTTTACGTTTACAATTTTAATAGTATTTGTCTATATTAAATGTTTCACCACCAACCCTTGAAAGTAAATCATTTTGCATTTTCATCCAGTGGGGGGCAGCAAACATTATATTATGCACTGTGCGCCATTCCTTCATAATTTACCACATAGATGAGCCCAGAAGCTTATGCAAACGTTTGTGGATGTCTCCAAGAACCAGACAGCATAACAGCAAGTTAATTCATGCATAACAGATTTATATTTACTGGAAGAACACAGATAATTTTTGTATGAGGAGTACACCACTAATATTGTGTATCAGAAGAAATATATGTGTATGTGTGTGTGTGTGTATGTATGTATCTATATATCTATCTATCTATCTATCTATCTATATATATATATATATATCTTCATATCAACCTCTATATCAGCCTCTTTCCAAAGCAAATGCTATTTTGTATAGACTACAATCCAAAAACTTTCACATCAAAGTGGGCGGTCCCATACGTGACGTAATTTCCGCTAGCTCAAGTCATTTGCGCTCGTCTCCAGCTTTTGTTCATCTGTCTGTAACCGCACGCCGGAGAACAGGAGCCATTGCTACTCAGTACAGCAGCCGCCGCCGCCCGTGTGTTCGCGCCTCGTGTTACCTCTTGCAGGAAGTGGATACTGAAATAGCTTTGCCGTCGGACGTTTGGTGATTAAACCTTCTTTAACTAAGAAACTCAACATGGAGAATGAGAACAAATACCTCCCGCAGCTGCTGGCGGAGCGCGACACCCTGGACGCGTCGTTCACGCACTCCATGAAACTTCTAACAGCAGGTAAACGCCGTTGTTTTGTGAAAACGAAGGAGATGAGGCGTGAGAATCTAACCCGGGAACTTCTTGCGATGTAGAGAAATCGTAGTTTTATTTAGAGAAACGCTGGGGATCAACTGTAGTCGTTCGCGGGACTCAGGGCGACCGTTACAAAGTCTCGCTTCAGCGCGCGGGGGGTGAGCCAGGCACGTGCTACCGAAGCCATTTTCCGCGTGTAGTTAATGCTTTTTCAGTGGGACAAGCTCCACTTTTATCGGATGATATCACTTCTTTGTACCCCTTTCCATTAAAAGCCGTAGTGCTGTAGAGTTTTATCCCCATCATCCCCTGTGCAGCAGTCCCGTTTCCGCTCCAGTGCAGCGTTTGAGCCGCGTGTTGGATTGGGTTTAACGTTAACTGCTGTGCGTTCATCGAAGTGGAAACTTTCGAACCAGATTACGCGTTTTATACAACTTTACCACAGTAAATTAGTCTTTTAATGTTAATAGAATTAGATTAAATTTCAATAAGATATAAAAAGTGACTGTCGGATTAGAATTGCATATGAATTTGTTTCTTGTTTAGTAAGATTTGCCTCCCTTTGTTTGTAATGAGGGCTCTTTATCTAAGGGGTCAACGTGGCATTTCTTCGTACTCGTCCGAGTCCCAGCCTACATGCACTTATAGTGTTTGTCTAAACTGAAATATCTGGAAAGCTTTAGATGAAATCGTCCAAGTCTGATCAAATGAAATTGAAGACGGCTGAATGTCTTAAGTTTGAGATTGAGTCGTAGTAATAAAAACCATGTTCCGGACCATATGTGCCTTTAGTATGGGAAGTGTTGCATCTGGAGATTAAATGGATTTTTTGGTGTAGGAAATGTCTTTTCCTGGCCTCGTTTCACCACATGTATCTTATATCATCAGTCTAGTGGGATGTTAACTGTATCTTGTGGCTTATATTAGCAGATCAGTTCCTTAAGTTACCTTTGCAGAGGCATGTAAGTGTTCGTTGTTTAGCATCAGACTTGCAGTAAAAAGCCGAGTATTGATTGATGGTGTTTGCTGCCAGTGTCTTTGAGGCAAGCAAGCACTTTTCTTTTCAACCTGAAGCAAACACTTAAATCTCAGAAGTACATTTGGCATTGATGTAAAATGACCTGGAGATTGTTAGAGAAAATCTTCCAGGCCTGTAAACATAAGCTTCTAATCCAATTTGTCATGTTTAAATGAGGGAAATATAACCATGTAGGTTAATATGACTCCTGATTAGTAATGGCCAGTTTTTAGGTTTTAACCTTGATTCTTAAAACTGATACATTTCTGACCCTGTTGTCTGATGGAAATTAAAACTTGTGTGCAAATGTTTCTGGCGATTGAGTTTTGTAATGCATGTAATAGCTGGTTAAGCAATGATTGGTAAAGTATCTTCAAATATATGAAGATGCTCTAATTTTTGCATTTAAATGTTCAAATCTGATGCCTGATAATATTTTTTGTGCCTTTTAGAAATCGAGAGGGTTGAGAAAGGAGAGACTGAGAAAGATGCAGAAAGCTACCTGGACCTCTTCACCCAGAAAAACATCAAACTGAAGGAAAGGGTTCTCATACCAGTCAAACAGTACCCTAAGGTGAGTGTCACTGTGGTATTCAGGAACACATATGCTCGATTACGTGTGCGCTGCTTCAGATCTGGTGTTGAATGAATGTGTAACACCTCAGTGGCAGCAAAGGTCAGCTAAGGATTCTTGAGGGGTACAAAAAATTAAAGGAAAGTAGAACTTATTTCATGACAAGAATTGCATTAGTATTGGAAAGAACTATTAAAGAGCGAAATAGTAGGTCTGGTCTCACCAGAGACATTTTTTTGACAATTTTGCAAACATTTGTTGAAACCTGCGAAAGACCTGTAATCTGTCATGAAGAGGCTTAAGGTATTTCCTAAATACATGTTTTTTTGTGCACATCCCGTGATAGCTTACCTGCCAGAGGCGATCTGACCGTTTGATGGAGTCTTCTGCTGTTTTAGAGGGAGTCGCAGTGTTTTTCTTTTGACCTTGCAAGTTTACTTGGCAGATCAGTTGAGACTAGCTGAAAGTAACATTTTATTTTTCTCCACCTCTTCCCAGAATCCAATCTTGAGGGCTTTTTTTTTTTCTTTTAGTATTTTTCTTTTCTTTCAGTATTACATGATTATCAGATTGGTATGCAAGTTTTGCTTGACTGATTATGCTGCTTAAGTCCAATTGAAAATGTGCTGTTTCTCTTTAGAACAGCTTGTTATATTAAGCTTTTGCTTAGATTTGATAAAAAAAATGGGTTGTCCTGAGGATGTGCATTATGTGGACAGTGTATGTCTTAGAGGCAGCAAATTATGTTAGGTCTTTGCTTAAGACTTGCCTCACACCTGTCAGCTGCACACAAATGTATTAGGGATGGGCATTTCAAGCAAAAATAATATTCGAAAACGCTGGGTATTATTCTATTATTATTCGAAAATCGCACCCCTCCCCTACATGCGTGCATGTATAGGCTACACGCCCATAATCGGAGAGATCATTCACGCTTTCAGTCTGTATGTTAACAAACTCTTTAATTCATTAGGGAAAAGGCTATCTTAACTCAAGCCATATAATGATTGTAACGTGCTGAAACATATTAATATAATATAACTGAGTGACGGCACTTATTAACATAACGGTCCGTCGATTAGCATAAACTGCTCATAAGGCGAGGACATTTCCATTTCAAAAATGAGCATGAACTTTAATTGCAATTTAAAAAGAAAATCAAAAGTGTGATTAATTCATCCATGACTATCACCTCAAGCCATAATAACGGTCTAAAAACAGCATGAATGGAGGCACTATTGTGAACATTAATTTTAACGTCTGTCTTCATAACCATAACCTATCTCATATTTTTATTCAAAAAATGAGCATGTCCACATGTTCGGGATGAAGACGGGAGTGCAATCTGTTCACTATTTTAGTCCGGCTGCAGAGAACACCCAGATAGAAGCACATTTGGGCCGATTCCGGCTCAGTTTCAGCATCGGTGAGAAGCTAACAAGCCAGAGCTGAGCTGACGCTACAAAACACTTCTGGCTGACAGACGGCTTTTTCTCGATGGGCCGATCTCGGCTGCAAGCAGGTCCGCACTCAGTGTAGTTGTGTGTATTTACTTTTGGCCGAGCTCGTTTTGTCACGGGCGGGCCACTGCTAGAATGAAGGAAATCAGCCGTTGAGAAAAAGATTTGGCGGTTAAATGTTGACTCAAATCTACAGTATGCGCGTGAGACAATGTGTTGTTCTTCTGTTATCTTTGACAGCTTTTAATTGGCAGTGCCACCCTCTGCTTACATGAACGTGTCATCAGCACCGAAAACATGGAAAATGATTGTCTCCAAAAAATCGCACAGCCTATTTGTTATTCTATTAATAAATCAACTAATCGAATATTCGAAAATTGTGACCCATCCCTAAAATGTATTCAACATCAGACTCTTATGTTCTCCCTGCTGAGAGTTACTTTGATTTTAAATGTTGGACTTAGCTCTTTGGTTTTTTTCGAGTGGCGCTTTTCTTTGGTTTTGTGCAAAGAAACAGATGTTTTGTTGTCTCCCGAGTGTGATTTTCCTCCCATTTTAGTTGAGTGTCCTCATGCGTGTGTTCCCAGACTGCCTAATGTTACCCCTCACTTTGGTGTCGAGCACTGCTCGACTCTGGCCTTTGATCTCTATGCATTCCATTTAATCTGGTCCTGTTCAGGAAGATCAAAACTATTGAGTTTTTAGTCCTTGAAAACAACTTCAGTCAGGCTAAGTGAGGCACTGTAGAATTCTTCAAACGATGTGGGTTTAATATTTAATTTTCTGTTGCTTTGTGCAGTTCAACTTTGTTGGGAAGATCCTTGGACCGCAGGGGAACACAATCAAGAGACTGCAGGAGGAGACTGGCGCTAAGATCTCTGTGCTGGGGAAAGGATCCATGAGGGACAAAACCAAGGTAAAGTGTTATTGAGGTTCTTTTTAAAAGTTTGAATGATTTTTGCAAGAACGACTTTACCAGGGGCACACACTTTTCTTGCTGGATTTCTAGGATAGCTCTAACATCTCTAAAGGAATAAAAGGATGATTCTAGGCTATTTGATGCATCACATTCTGGTTGTCTTGCTTTGTGAATGAAGGTTAAATGACAAACTAAACTGGATCTGCTGAACTGCTTTGTGTTTTTTTAGGAGGAAGGCTTGAGGAAAAGTGGAGAGCCAAAGTATGCACACTTGTCCATGGAGCTTCATGTGTTTATTGAGGTGTTTGCTCCTGTTCCTGAGGCATATGTGCGCATGGCTCATGCCATGGAGGAGGTCAAAAAGTTCTTGTTCCCTGTAAGTACTCAGAAATCTGCTCTAGATTCAAGAAGGGCAGCCCAGAGATCATGTTCATTGCAGTGAAGTGCTGATATTGTGTTTTGTCTAAGCTTTCTGTTTATAGTGCTATAATTTATGAATTTCAAATGGGCCATTGTTTAAGTCCAAACCGCCTGCATTGTTGGATTGTAACTCCACTTTCTCTGCCTGTGGCAGCAGATTAATATTTAATGATAAGTCGGTTGTTTTCAAGCTCACTTCTGTCTCTAAACTAAGTGACTGAAAGGTTTCACTAAACAGTGTGTGCGTTTCCACTGTAGATGACTAACCTTTGTGCACTGTTCTAATGGCCTCATGTGAGCTATGCAAGTCTAGGTTTCTCATGCTGTTGTCCAACTCCTTTAATTTTATGGAAAGCTACAATTTGCATGTCCTGATGTGATGAAAGTGTCATGTTATTAAGCTATGTGCCTGTCTCACAGGACATGATGGATGAGATTTGCCAGGAGCAATTCATGGAGATGAAGTTTCTAAACGGTGGTCAGGAACACGGGGGCAGAGGCCGAGGAGGGCCACCAATCAGAGGCCGTGGAGGTCTTCCTCCTCCTGGAGTACCCAGGTACCCACACTAATGCATGCATCTTTTTAAAAAGATTAATTGAGACTTTTAGTTTGAGCTGGATTTGCATTCAGATTCTAAAACTGGTATTAATGCAGAGAGAACCTAATGCTTTTAACCTTTGCAGGGGTCGTGGTATGCCCCCACGTGGTGGTCGTGGCGGACCCCCTCGCGGTGGAGCCGCAAGGGGAGCACCTGCAGGTAGAGGAGGACCATCAGCCCAGCTGCCCAGAGGAGCAGCTTCCAACCGTGCCCGTCCACCCGCCTCTGCGTCTCAGCGGATGCCCCCTCCACCACCCCCGCACCCTCCGACCCAAGACTCATACGAAGAATATGTATGTTTCTTAATTAGATATTTTCTGAATTTGCTTTGAAGATGTTGAGTGCACTAGTATTTTCAAAGTTTATGCAGCTGTGGATTGATTTTTTTCTTTATTTCTTCAGCCTTATGACGAGAGCTACACAGAGGCAGGCTATGAATCCTATGACAGCTACTACAGTCAGCCACAAGCGTAAGTTAATAGTACATATTATTATTATTATTATTATTATTTTTGGTTTGGGACCTGGGGCCTGTACCATGATGGTAGTTGAACAAATTCAGACCAAACCACTCCAATCCAGCTTTGTTGGTACCATGATGCTGATCATCAACTTTCTTTGTCAACTCCGACTTTGATCCTGAGTTTGTGGAGCGCGTGTGACATCACTGGCGAAGAGCCAATCACGAGCCTAGGTTAAAGGTTTTGCTAACGGTTAAGAGATTGAAGAATATGATGAATTTAAATTCATTTACAATTTTAAAAAAGTACTTGTTCAAGAAAGGACAAATAAAATAAATTATCTTGCTCTATCAGTGCAGTCACAAGTGAAACTTAAGTTAGTTTATATAGATGAAAATATACAGCAATAGAGACTCGAACGTGTAAGATCACGTAGTCATTTTTAAAAAGCGTTATCTATTGATTCTACAGCTTATTTATATTACATACTATCTGTATATATTAACATTAATTTAAAATAAATGCTTTATAATAACTGTTAAACTAAAATTGCTTGTGTGTAATGGATTAATAATAATATAAATCATATAATTATATAAATCATATAAAATAACTAAGTAATTATCATTTATTATTTTTTATTTTTTTTAGTACTAGTGACCTTTAATTTGTAGGAAGTGAAACTGGGGGAGTGACTTGTTTTGCATCAGACATGTCACTTTGCTCACATCTGATTGGTCCAATTTCAGTTTGAGATCTCTTAACCAGAACATAACCTGCCCTGGAGCAGGTTAGCCGTGGAGTGTAAGTTACTAAGGCAATGAATGGCGCTAAAAGCCAAGCCACTTTCATGGAACCTAAAACCCAGGATTGGTGCAAACTAAACTCAAACTTACCTGGCTAGCCAGCTAATCTGGCTTCATGGTACAGGCCCCTGGAAAGTGCAGGTTTCCTCAAAAAGACCAACTTGGCTTATAATTACTGTGGTTTATGGATACTTTTTTGGAAACATCCCAGTGTCTTAAAAGCACAATGTTCTTGGCTTAGTTCGGCACTTCTCAAAGTCCGGACCCGGAGGGAATTCAATCCGGACCCGCCTCCATTTGAGAGCGCAGCGCTTATTTGATTACAGCTGTTACCGGGGAAACACTGGTGTCTGTCAACAAACAAACAAAAAGCTTCAGAACTGTTTTGAGAAGGTGCTTAATTAAAGTCCCCCTGTGGTGAAAATCAAGTTTTCTATGTTTATTTGTCTGGTGTTTTTAATATGCTTTTAGACAAACCATGTGCCAATCCATTTATCAACACCATTGCTGAGTATTTTCTCCTTAAAACTGAAGTTTCCCAAAGGCAGTCACAGAAACGCGGTTTGAAACAGCCTTTTTTTTTTGCTACGTCACAAAATTCAATAACCAATCACGTCAAGGGATCCT
>NW_015634501.1:141517-191400 GCF_001515625.1 Sinocyclocheilus rhinocerous
CGATGTCATGTGCTGTTAGCGCTTATTTATTTGTATTTAGAACCGCTAACTTGAAGAATAACCCGCGGCAGCAGTGTAAAAGTAGCACGGAGTCAGACGCACCTCTCCCGCATTGACATCCATCCGCACAACGCTTATGATCGTGGGCGCGATTTGGAATCACAAACTTGGCTGCATTTGAGTCTTCAAGGCATTTCGAGGACACAACATCGTCAAGTAAATTTAACCAATGTTACAGTATCCACTAGGGATGCTCCGATCGATCGGCTGGAGATCGGTATCGACCGATAATCATATTTTATGACTCGATCGGTACTCACCAACTTGGCCGATCTCAGGAACCGATCGCAATTTGATGACGTCAACGCGTGACGATGTACATGATGCGTGGGGACATAAATTATTTGGCGCCGCAGTCATGTCATCACCGGTGTGGAAATGTTATGACGTTTTGAGAAACAGTGAAAAATTTGCTGTTTGTCGTGTATGTTTTGCATGATGATATGATGAATGGATGGTTCATTTTTAACAGCAGATTCAGTGACGTTAGAGCTGATCTGTGCCTTGCTGCACGCGTCTGCGGCGCGTTACGGCTCCATGGCCACCGGAGCTGATCGCGGCCGCTGTAGTCAGTGCTTGTTTATCAGCCAGCCGCGACATGTTTCTGAAGCGGCTCTCCGTGCTGCTTGGTTAAAAATAGTCTTTTGTGAGGTGTCACAGCGTGGAGGACGGAACAAAAAGAGGTTTCCCCAGTAACAGCTGTACACAAAGCAGCGCTGAGCTCACAAACGCTGCTTTATCAGGCATATGACGTTCAAGATGAAATGAAAATGACATCAAATTTTCTAAAGATAGTCTTCCTTCAGAAATACAGTGTTCTAAAAACGCCCGCACCTCCTTTTGATTTTTAAACGTGCAGTATGTGCTCATGTTTATTCAACCAAGCCTTTTGGAAAATCCGTCAGTTTTGATATTGTGGTGAGCGCCACAAATAAATAAATGTATGGAAAACGCATCCCACAGCACAACCACCTGAGCCCAACTTCAGTCTACTTATCACCTTAACTTTAACTGCGTTTGTAGCCGGTGCCATAGCCAGTTTACATCACGAAGTTAGCTATCAGTCTCCTTGCTTACGTTGAGCATAACAGCTTATTTCTGGTTCAAACACTTATGGCTTAATTAAACCAATATTTCCACTTGTCATTGCAATTGTATATATTTATTTATTTTTTAAAAAATATAATACTTTGTTTAGTGATTTATGTGTCTGTACTTTTTTAACATCTCCAGCACATTTTAACAATACCGTGATAATACTGATAACGGTGATAATTTTTGTCACTATAATCGTGATAAGAAATTTTCATACCGTTACATCCCTAACTCATACTCTCTTTTATGAGATGAAGGGGGAAAAAAATAAAATCGGCCAAACATATCAGCCAAAAAAAATCGGCATTAAATATTGGCCACCCACTGCCCTGGTTTCTAAATATCGGCATCCGCATCGGCCAGAGAAAAACCCATATCGGTCGACCTCTATTGCTGACACTTAAATTGTTTTGCCACTTTTCGCACTTGTTATTAGGGGTGTGCGATATTGACAAAAAATATCTTGAGATTTTCTTGGATTTTATCGATAACGATAATTAGACAATATTTTGCTGAGTGTGTTATTGTGCTGGTATCTTAAGGACTACCGTGGACAGCTGACTCCTAAAATGGCATTTAGATGTATTTGCACACTGTTTAATGCAGGACATGAATGCATTTAACCTGCAATTACAAATGCATAAACAATGTTTTGATATATTAAACAAAACGTTGAATACTGATATTTGAAATTATTTAAATAATGAAAGATACTTTGAATGTGAAATTAAAACAGCCAGTAGGTGGCAGCTAGTCACTTTTAATAAGTGAGTCATTGCGATTGAAACAAATCATTTAAACGGTTGATTAATTCAGGAACGAAACACCGTCATGTTGCTCAGAGACGCAAAAAAAATTATTTTTGTTGTCGAAATAGAGCAAAAACAGGCAATATGGTGTCTATAATGCAAGTCTCTTAATTAACTTCTTGTTTTTTGAACTGTTGTAAAAAATCAATATTACATTTGTAATCATTGGGAGAAATTGCATGTGTGCGATATTGATTAACTATATGATATGATCTAGGGCTGTGCAATTAATCGCATGCGATTGTCATGCGCATCGTCAGTAAAGCCGGTCCCGTGATTAGTAGTAAATCTCCATCACCTGCTTTCAGATTGAGCGGCATTCGCTACACAGAGCTGTAGTTCACTGACAATTAGGCAATATCGCGTTCATAATCGCAGATGAATTGCATTCGGTTATGAACGCGATATCGCCTAGCTTGTCGGTGAACTACGGCTCTGTGTAGTGAATGCCGCTCAATCAAAGCAGGTGATGGAGATTTACTACCAATCACGGAACCGGCTTTACTGACGAGATGCGCATGACATTCGCATGCGATTAATTGCACAATCCTAATATGATATAAATATATACATTTTCTGTCCCCATATCCCCATATATTTTGTGATCATTCTAAATGTATTTTAATTGAATCATGCAGTGACAGACTAGACTTCACGTCTAGTCTTCACGGAATGTGTGCGTGCCATAGACTGTATAGGTGCGTGCACTCTGTAGTAGGGATGTGCGCGACGACTAATTTGACTGTAGTTTAAACGGAAGTTTTGTATCCGACTAGTCTAAAAGTAAGAAAACCCCAAAAGATGGTAAGAAAAAAAAACTTTGTGCGAGTATATAATAGCCTACATTTGAAATACTTAATCTATGAATCACACTGTCAAATCCCTCAATGAATTCCGCTAAAAATAGGTCACAATTATGCCGTACGCTTGCCTCGCATTATCATCATTTAATTTTAGGCGGTCGTTAAAAAGGGAAAAAAAAGCACACACTCAACGTCAGCCAATGCTTATTTATTAAAATCAGCTGGGGAAATGCAGAACAATGGAAAATCAATCAATAGCCTGACAGAATTCTTCATCTTCATATAACGTTAGCCAATATTTTAAAACACAAGTCAAAAACAATAGGAAATTTTATCAAGTAATAGCATTATAACGGCTTTTAAAAACATACTTCATGTAGGCTATATCATCTAAAAACAAAACTAACAAAAAGAAAGACAGGACCTGAGGCGATTAACAATTCCTGCACTTGAAAAAACGCGCTCTGCAGGAACCGAAGTCGCAGGCGAAATAACGAAATAAAGAGATAACGAAAAGCAAGCCGATAGTTTCAGAAAGCGCCTGGACATCCTGCACCACCACCGAAGTGGGTCTTCGTTAGAGGAATAGACAGCGCGGACAGGTGTGCGAGGTCTGAGGTAAAATTGAAGTTTACGCGCAGATACACTTTTAAAAATGTATTTTTCAAATGTTTTATTTTAACTTATTTCAAATGTTTTAAATGTAACAATGGTAATTTGATGGTAACATAAAATGATGGTAATTTGAATGATAATTGTCATGTAATCAACTATTGTTTTCAGTGTCGACTAGTAGGAGCTGTACCGTTTAGTCGACTAGACCCGCACATCCCTACTCTGTAGGGGTGTTTTGAATGGTTTTTGCAAAATACTCGACAATGTCAAATTGCACATCGTTAAAACAACAATTACGATATTATCGCAGACGATATATATCGCACACCCCTACTTGTTGTTAATGTATTTTGAATGCAAAAGGCACTTAAAAAAAAAATTTAAAAGTTGATTTGTTATGCATGTTTATTAAAAACAAGTTTTGTAATAATTGTTCCGGACCTTTGACATTAATGAAAATTCAGATTTGGACCTTTGAATGTAGACTTTAAGAACCCTGGCTTAGTTTATTTTAGGAAATTCAGGCCAGGTTCTCTTGTGTAAGAGGAGTTCATTTGAACAGGGTTTGTGCTTGCATATTTTTTTCAGAGAACCAGAATACTATGACTATGGACATGGAGAGACACAGGAGGGCTATGAAAACTACGGTAAGTTTAGTTTTCTGGTCATTTAGTCCCCAAACCTTCATCTGTTGCTGATGGTTTCAAACATTTATTATAGTTACTTCAAGGGTGTGGACTGTTACAATAGATAACACTGGTGTTGCTGAACAGAACAATTCCTGTTTTTCAAGATGGTTATGGAAGTATTAATACCTACGAGTGCTGACCAATGTTATATTTATATATTTGGAAATAAAGCCTGTCACACAGGCTGTGTCTGAAATCGCATACCGTCTAGTAGGTATTTGCTTTGAGACTTTGTTACTGTTGAAGTTCATTCTATTTAGTATGAATATGACTTTTTGAATACTATGAATTTGGACATACTACACTTGTCAGGTACTCTGGCCTACTGTATATTATGGAAGTAGCCATATCTGGATGCAGCACATAGTTTGATCCATAGCATAGATGTTCACAGTTTACTTTATACTTATTTTATTACAAGTGCCCTACCAGCAATGTTTTGACTTATTTTTAAACAATTCTTGTAAATTTGCGTTTATAACCATTCTAATACAGATTTGGTGGGGCTTAGTGAAGATAATTTATTTACCTTATAGTTTTTGGTGAGCTATAGTTTGCTTGCTGTTGTTTTACCTACTCGCACTGTGTTTGATCCCGCAGCTCAAGATGACTGGAACGGGACACAGCGCCCTGCTGGCGGTGGAAAAGCTCCCACTCAGAGACCGACTAAGCCTGGGTTAAGGGAACACCCATATGGACGATACTAAGTCTGATTAGTGGAACGTCACCCAACGTGTCGCCATGACAACTGTCTCCCATGGCAGCTCACGCTTTAAGCTACCCGACAAAAGTAATTGTCCGTTTGTTTTTTTTTGGTTTTGTGTTTTTTACTCCGGACTTTTTTAAAGAAACTCTACAGAACGGCATTTGAATGCCTCAAGAATCAACATAACCTTTAGAAGGATTAAAGTTTAAACATGGCTGTTTTTTTGTTTTTGTTTGTTTGATTTATTTTAGTTTTTGCCTATCTCTTCCTCTGCTCATACCTACCCTTGCTTTTTTGCATTTGTCCATGGTAAACGTTTGTTCCAATGATTGGAAAAAGTATTTAGCTGAAAGGTAAAGCCTAACAACTGTACAGCCACTTTTTATGTGTCTCAGGACACCACTTTAATTTGTGTTACCTTAAAAACTCTGCTGAGGTGCAGTTGCAGATTCCCATGTAGGCTACATTTCAAAATTCTGTTTAATACTAGCATATCAAAAAGACCCTAAACGTAATGTATGTTTTGTAATAAGGAGTATAAATTACTGAAATGCAAAATGTCTTTAATGGTATGCCAACAGCCATTGATTATTCCTCATTTGATTTAAATAGTCTTAAAAGCTGTAAATGTAAATTTAGGCCTCAATATTTTTCCTTGTATCTTTAGAGTTTTGAAATATAGCCCAATTAGACGCTGTTGAGATGGAATGTCCTCAAATCCTTAATTTGTTAAAATAAGATGTTACTTTTCAAAACTGTTCTGTAGAATAACCCATGTTTGGCTACTTATGTTTAAAGGGAAAAAAATATATATCATCAAACAAGTCAGATTATCATGGATGACACCATGCTATATAAACTGCATGCACAAACTGCTTAAAAAGGATTTGGACAACAATCTCCACAAGGGTCATCTCTTTCTTATGTAAAGGGATACTGCAGCTAAAACCGACTCTATTGTACATAATTTAAAAAAGGAAAGAAAAAAAAAACAACCCACATCCAAACTGTACTTTACTGCCATTTAGTATTTGTATCCTCTCCATAAAATGCAGAATGACTTGTGTAAGCTTGCCTAAATAGGTAACTAAATCTGTCCAAAACATGTTTTGCAGCAGATGTCAATAAAGCCTAGATTGTTTTTTATGAAACTTTAACCTGGTTTATTTTTCTTTGTCTTCATAAAATCTGAAATGGCCTTTTAAATAACTCATAACCTTCGGTTCCAACCTTTCTTCCTCTTCAAAAACAGATTTTAAATTTAAAACAATGCATGTAGTCTGAAGACGTAAACTACACTAAAGGAGTCTGTTTAAAGTGTTTGATTTGACAATTAAAAGCACACCTTTAATGTTTCTCTCTCTTTTTATACTTAAAAAGGACCCTAGAGGTAAGACCTGTGCTCTTTAAAATAACCTGGATAGCTTCCTAATGTCTATAGAGAGAACTAAAGCATTCGATGCTTGGGTATGTATTAAACTTTTCTTGAATGACATTTTATTTTTGGTCTCACTCGGAATGGGAAATGTATTACAGCCTGAAATAATTTGAATTTAAAAGTTAAGTTATGCAGGGGCCATATTTGTCAAGACTGATGCAAAGACAAGTTGGCTGCTTTTAGTAAAGAGGACAGGAGAGGACTGTTAAACTTTAAGTGCAGCATTGTAAAGGTAACCCTAACCCTAAATTTGTACGTGAGTAGTGTTACATTTATATACTTAAAACTGTTTGGTAACAGCGTGCAATGATTTAAAAGATTCAATCGTTTAAAAACATAAAAGTAAAGTGGAAAAATATATATACATCTATACAAACACGCAGTAATAGATTTTGCTTATAATAATATTTCTGTACTAACATTTCAGAGCAGAATTATAATGCAACTCATGCTAAAAGTGCTCAGTGTCAAATCTTGATCCATCTATGTTTGTAATGCTGCTCCTGTTTTTTTTTTTCTTTTGCGATTTAATTGTTTAACGTATTGAAAAACTCAAATGTCCTACCTGAAAAAGTTACCTGGAAAAGCTTGAGTTGCATGACTCAAACTTGGCAGATTGCATGAGCTTCCTCAATACAAAATAGTTTATCATAGCAATGTTTGATTGTTCGCTCATAGCATTCTCTCTTCCCTAGGTTGTGATGCCTAGCAATTCCTGGAAATGGAACATTTAATCGAATGTCAGACCTCTCCTCAGGTCAGTTATCTTTTCCACTGAAACTGAAAACATGCATCAATGCTCGTCCATTAAGAGTTTTGTTACTTTTGTTTGTTCTCTGTAGTTTTAGTCCATCTTAATTCTGATGAGTCAAAGCTTTCCAAATCTGCATGTTCTGCAAGAAGCGCTAAATGGCACAAAGTTGCACTGCCCTAATGGGCTTGCTTCCGGTTTCCACTATATAATCAGCTCTGTAATTACTGGTAGCTCCAGTGGCTTAATGTGATGAATGGACTCATCATGGAAGATGATTTAGATGCCTTGGAGTTGTGTGTGTGCTCCTCCCTCTTGCTTGCTTTGCTGATCGACTTGTAATTCTCCTACAGGAAAAGACAAGCGTTTGTTCGCAGCGTAAGAGCAATCTTACCTTTGAACACCAGCTGCCTTTAAGGAACCATGGACAGTCTGACTGAACAGCTTCTGAACAGTTTGGAATGGCAGAAATCGATAGTCCTGTCGGCTAACGTTTGATCCAGCAACCTCTTAATGGGTTAAAGTGGAAAAGTCTTGAGCTCTTGATGCTTGTTTATGTTGGCTCTCCAGTCATAATGCAAGGTCATTTTCTCTGTACTGAAAGTTTCTCTTTACTGTTCACCTCATCAAATGCTTTCTAAGCACAGTTTACTTGAAATGTTCATCTTTAAATTGACTACTACTGCTCATGTTGGCCAAAAAATCATTTTAACAAGCTCAAAAAAATTCTGTCGGGGCTCTCCAGACGTCTACCTCAGACAATACTCCAGTGCTTTATTCTGCAAGACAAGCATGTCTTCCCCGGTTCCTCGCTCGGAGGAACGTACATGCTAATTTGGAGCTGTCTGGCCCCTATCTCTTAGCACAGACTTTGTCCGTTAATTGCCATGGTAATTTTCATCGTGCTCTTGAGTAGATCTGTTTGAATGGGTTTATGCTGGCGGAGCTCTCTTGCAGTTTGTATGAATCACAAATGAATCTTGCGTCTGATGAACCAAGCACAAAAAGCTCAGGGATTTGCAGTGTAGCGTAACGGTTGATCTAAATCATACTAACGTTTTTTTACCTTCTGGATAAAGGTCTTATTTGCCCTAATTGAGAGCTTTCCATAAATTCTGCTTTGCTCATCCCCCCCCCCCACCACCCCGGGGTTCGATCCCGTCATTCTGACCAATTACCGCCGCTGACAGTGTGTCCGTCCCCCCGCAGAGCCGCCACTGGTTGCCTACTGGCTAACAGGACTAATGCCTTATTGCATTAGAGACAAATCAGTCCTCTGCACAGATTTTAATAAGCATTAGCCACTGCTCAAGTGCCATTGAACAATTGGAAATGGGTGCACGTGGGTAGGAGGTTGACCGGTTTGTATGCAGGCTTCACTGTAATGAGAAATCGCAAAAGCAGATAATGGAAATATTTAATTCATTTCCCAGACAGATGCTTAGGGGGTAAAGAAAACTACTCTCAAGGAGGAAATGTTCAAACCCACTGCAAGCACTTAATGGGTCTTTGTTTACACGGTCATATCTGTTTGCGTCGGGCATGCGTGGCCTACTGCTGCTGGGGAAATGCCTCTGGGGTAATGTGCAAGGCATGTGTGGCGGTCTGAAACTGGGGGATTGTGGCTTGGCAGCTCTTTCCTCTTAACACACATCGTGCATGCTGAAAACAGGAAGCATGGCTTTGCGAATGCAAATGAAATGCAAAACGCTTGCTTACTCTACTGACTGTCTGTCTTCCTGCATGGCTATTTTGCTAGTTTCACACCTAACCAGTACACTCCAGGGAGTCAGGGTTTTGAGTGCACGGGGAGGAGTTGTGACGGTTTCTGGCTCGTGTCCTGGAGAACCGTGGCCGCTGGCCACCTCCTTTAGTGTGAAATGCTGGTAATAACTAAGCCTCCTAAAGGTCTCTCTGAATGTGCTGTGATGAAAATGAATTTAATCTGGCTCGAGTAATCCGTAGCCCTCCAGGACTAAAAGTTGGACACCTCCACCTTGGCTGTCGCTGAAGTAACATTCCATTGCATGTTTTCCAACATCCACACAAGCCGACGCACCTAACACAATGTCGGGAAACCATGGGAATTGCTTGGGATTAGTGATGAAATACAAGTGCCAGGAGTTTGAATACTTTTGTTTTCCTAAGGAGATTGATGAGCCTGCATTTACAGTGCCTTTGGGGTCAGAGAAACCGTTTGGTGACTTAAGGGAGCGGACAGAATTTTTCAGTCATTCTAACTTGTTTGGTAGTTGGTGCATCCAAGAGCACTCGCACACAGTCTGCATATTATGTTTGACTACAATGAGAATACTTAACTTCACAGATGTTTTTACCTGTTTTGTAATGTCAAAAATAAAAAGAAACAAGAAGTGAATTCAAGAAGTGGCTCCTATGTGTCTCTTTCAAAGCTTGTCTTCATGTCTCTTGATAGCTTGTTCTCCTCAGGGTTTCAGAATGGACTACAATAGACTCAAATACAACAATGGTTTACAGTAAAATAAATCCGTATAAAATATATAGTGCAATAACTTGAATGCTATAGAAAGAAGCAATGCACTCAATCAGCTACTGTCTTTATCAAATGCTACTGTAATTTGACTTCATTTTCATTTTAGGTGTCTGGCTCCCTTGTCTTCATTTTTTTGTTTTTAGCTATGAGATCTTTGTGCTATAAAGCAAAGGTCTTCGTCCCTGTTTTTGGAGAACCACTGGCCTGCAGAGTTTAGCTTCAACCCTATTCAAACACACCCGAACCAGCAAATCAAGGCCTTCAGGATCACTTGAGAATCATAGGTAAGTCTGTTGAAGCAGGTTGCAAATAGACTTTGCAGGATGGTTGGGCTGTATCCAGCCCAATACTAATATAGTCCCTCGATTGAAAACGAGCGAGTTGGGCAGTTGAACTTTCTGGTAATACAATAAGAGTTCATGGGTGGTCTCTATTGGCCAGCCATTGAGTGTACGTCGATTGTGCACTTGTAAATGAGGTGCATTATGGGATTGAATGAGTAAGCTCGATAATGTCCACAATGGTTTTGGACATCACTATATAAATGGATGTCCCCTTAAAGGTGGGGTAAGCAATTTCTGGTAGCCAATGTTGACATTTGAAATCACCAAAAACAAACATGCCCCTACCCCAAAAGGATCTCGCCCCTATTTTGATTGTTCTGCCCCACACATGCGTACGAAACCCAGGCAACGATTAGTTCTGTGAAACAAAACAAACCAATGTTACAAAAGAGTAATTTGTTCAGACTCAGCTGCAGCTTTAACGGCATTAAAGGGAAGGAAAAGTGAAGCTAGGTCAGACTTAATAGTAGAATTATTAGTAACACTCGATCGAGTTAATAAAATGGGCAATATAGTGGGATTTCTTTGAGTGCCAGCTCACATAGGTGTTCAGGGAAATGAAGAGGCAGATGAAATGGCAAGAAAGGCTGTAAATAGAAGTGAAGTAGAGTTGGATGTTATGTACGGAAGAGTTGAGTGTAAACGTATTATCCAAGAAGGAACAATAAAATTGTGGCAAAAAGAATGGAATGAAGGATATAAAGGCAGATATTACTATTCTGTTCAGCCAATAATAGGGCATTCTATGATTAGAAGGTTAGAAAGAAAATATAGTGTCGTTTTAACTAGATTAAGGTTGGGCCACTGTGCGTTGAACTTTGGGTTAGCAAGGATTGGAAAACATCCAGATGGCAGATGTAGATGTGGACAAGAAGAAACTGTGAGCCATGTGATAATGGAGTGTGCCATTCATCATGCAGCAAGACGTCACATGTTTTCAAAGTTATTTAAATGTGGAGTCAATGAAGTGGAGAAACAAATGTTTCTTTAAAGTCTATCCTTAGCTCAAGGATTATGAGTCGACCAAAGTCGTTATCAATTTTTTTTGCACATTACTGGACTTTACACAAGGATTTAAATGTTAAGCGGAGTATCCAGATGACCTGAGGAGGGCAGTAATACGCCGGTGATGCGTCTAGCCTGCCGCAAATTCTATAAGAAGAAGAAGAAGATACCAATGTTACACCATGTCTACACCGGACGCGAGTGGCGCGTCGCGACAAAATACTATAGAACTCATTATAATCAGTGATGCTGTCTACACCATAGATATATATTCATATCTATGGTCTACACTGGATGCGGCGTGGCACGACACGACAGATCCCCGACAGAAAACTGCTGCTGCATTCTATTTATGACGACACAAATTTCAAATGATTTTCAACGGTCGCTTTGTCGCGTCCAGTGTACTAGACAGACTTTAGCTGTTGCGGCGCAGACACGGTGTTACTCACCTATCGAGAAGAAACAAAGCAACCTCGGCGTCCGATCGCAGTGCTGGAAAGCTGATCCGATATTTACATGGGTCCTACTTCTTGCATTATTGCCTTAAGGTTTCATTTGTTCCGCAGACATTTTCCTCTTTAGTTTTTTTTTATTTCATCTCTATCTTTCTGTCGCTCGGCTCGGCTAATGTCCGTCCTGTGCACTGAACGTTCTCTCCTCCACATCATGAGTAGACACGCCCCTTACTGCTGATTGGCTACAAGTTTGTTTTGCTACTTGGCCTGAATCAGTTTTCTAAAGCGTTTTTGAAAAATCGCTTACCCCACCTTTAACTAGCTCACTATAAAAGGTTATTGCAGTGATGAGGAGCAGGGTTGAAGACTTCTGATTAAAAAGAACCATTATGGTTAAGCTCTATGAATAACATCTGTTGCATGCCGATTACCACAGAAAATCATGCTGGCTCATACCTCAGATTGTAAAATCAGCAGAAATGTGTTTGCAGTGGATGTCTGTGAGGCAGCTGTTGTATGGATTCCCCGTAGACTTCCATTGTAAGTGCAAGCAACATTCAGACAGTCTGTGTAATAACTACTTGTCCTGCTGGTTGCTGTGCTGAGCATGTTTTGAAACCAGTAAGGATGAATAAGATGTGCATCATGCGGCCCTCATGAATAATTGAAGACTCCCATTTAGTCTTGAATACTTTTAATGCACAACGAGGATGTGCTTTCACGAGCCGGGCACTTAGAAAACTATGTTTAGATAAAACCTTGATGTAAGCAGGGTCTGTTGAGCAATTGTGGTGTTTTTAATGGAATGTGTGTTTAATGCGAGTGCGCTCAGGTATCTGGTGCAACAGATGAGAATCAATGAGACATGCAGGGCACTACACAGCTTGAAGGGAAGTGGGAGCCGGTCTGCCCTTTGGCTGTGCTCAACAAGCATTAAGTTCAAGAGGAAGTATCATGTCTTAAGGTGTCTTCACACAGCCAAGTTAAGGCTGCTCTGTGCCTGCTCAGTATAAAGATGCAATGCTGCATAAAATCCCGGCTAAATTATGCCTGCTTTAACCCACCTCAGCCCTTGGTATCAAAGTATACAACTGTAATTTCTCATGTAAATGCATTCATGCCACCTCCGAGCTGTTTTAAACAGTCTGTGTAAAGCTACCAAAATGCCACTTCAGAAACCCTTCTGTGCCACATTTGCAGTGTAAATTTGGCATTATTGGTGATAAACTCTTGGTGTTGCAGAAGAACCTTTGCATCAAGTCTTCATGTATTTATAGATGAGTAATTGCTTCCATCCTTGTGTTTTCAGAGCATAGTTTGGCAAAGCTAAATGACTAAAAATGAAACTGTTCTCATTTTGACCTACAACCCACGCTGATAGTACAAATCCGCCCGCTCTCATCCTTCCTCTTCACTGGTCTGCTGCCAGTATGTTCGCTCTGAGTGAGACTGAAATGGCAGCAAAGCCTCAGGAGCGTTTTCATGTGGAAAGTAGTTGCAGTTGATGCAGTTTATGTTTTTTATCATTAGTGTTTCCAAGCAAATCCGCCTCCTCAAGCTAACCCCGGAATCACCTTTTAAAGATCGTTTCTTGTTGGGAATGTAGTTTAAAGTTTAAACCCAACGGTCTGTCACAGGTCACCGCTGCGGACTACGCTGACATGTCCGCCTATGCTGCTTCTCTTCTTTCCTGTTCACATGGAAACCCTGGGCCTCATTAGCTCATGCACTTGACTCCAGACCCCTGTCTGTGCTTCCACGGGAGCGAATCCCTCGGAAGCAATTTAGGGCTCGATATAAATCAATTTTTATGTTAAATAGTTGCCTTGGAAGGAGGTGTGGGGTGGGGAAGTGTGCGCTTTACCGAGCCGTAGGCTTCCCACACATCCCTTGTGCTTTAGTCACAACGCTGACCACCGCTGACTGTCTCTGCCTTCCTCTCTCTCGCTCTCTACAGGTCTTAGTAATTCACCTCGCTTGCTCATACTCTCCTGCCAACCTGCAGTTTTCTTCCTCTCTCTGGTCTCATGTTTGACCCTCTGCAGTTGTTGTGCCTTGCCTTTGGCTCAGCTCTAATTTTAGTAGGATCGAAGAAAGTCTAGCAGGGGAAGGGCGAGGGGTCTTTCTACGAGACTCAGACTTCCAACCTAATTACCCATCCTGTTACCTCAGTATCAGACTCCCTGCAGCAAACCCAGCCAGCGGATGCAGCGGTGACTCAGTCACCTCTCCATAGATCAGAGCTTTTCACTGAGAATAAGGGTCGGATTCCAGTGCAATTGCCATTTTGGTATTGGAGTGTCAATTGAAAACGTAATTCGGGTAAATTGGAGGTATGTTGGATATTTTATTGCATACCCATCAAAAATTTAAAAGGAGACTAAAAGAAAGTGAATAGATGTATTTTAGATGCATTCAAGAGAACAGCGATCTATATGCATAATTGGCGTCACAATGACAGAAATTTGTAGTGACTGAAAAAGTGAAAATACATTCCAATAAGAGCTGCCAATTTGAGGCGACGTGCAATATTGACTGTGCTTGATGCTGCAAAGTTACATACCTGTAACAGTATAGAATGACGCCAGCAAAACCAAGGTCATGGGTTCTATTCAAATAATATACGTATAGCTTGAATGTAGTGTAAATTTCTTTGGATAAAATCATCTGCCAAATGCAAAAATGTTACATTAGATTTGAATAGCTGATTAATCAAACAATGGTCAATATATCAGTCAGTCACTAAACCTTACACCACATTATACTCAATTTGTCATCAGGGAGACTATTGGCCTAGCAATTTAAGCCTTATTTTCCCTTTTGCCTAAGAAGTACCAGGATACTGCAGTAAGCTTTTGAATACAGAATTTATCATTCCCGTTAATCTAGATGAGCAGCACTAGTGGTTAAACGGTTTATGTCTGGGGGCTTTGAGTTCAAAACTGATAAGAGAGCTGCTAATTTGAGTAATTTGCATTTATACAGTTGGTAGCTGCAACTTTATTTCATTTTAGTCTGGAATCATCCACAGTGTGCTTTTTAATGGTGCTTTCTAAGACAAGCATTACTATTGCTCATACTTTGAGCTTGGGGTTTGAACCAATGAGTATTGCAATGAAGTATTAAACGTTGGTTCGTAACTATTAGACTTGGCGATGAGAGGTGTATGTTCCTAATGGCATTTGAAAAGTACCCGGATGACTTACTACTTCTAGCGATTCTGAAGTATGCATCTGATGGACACTTTACAGTACACTATGCCATGAGGTAGGTAACATTACAAAGCCAGCATGCCAGATGTAGTACATTCATAACGCTGCTGTACTTAGACAGCATGCAATTTTGGATGCACCTAAGGACACAAATTGATAAGTGAAGTCCGACAAGTAGAGCATAGTGCTAGAAATGCTAAAGTCTTGGGTTCGATATACAGGGAATAAATAAAATGCTAAAAAATGTATGCCTTGAATGCAGTGTACATCACTTTGGATAAAAGCATCTGCCAAATACGTGATGTAAAAAAAGTGAATCTGTTCATTTACATGAATCATCTGAATGAACTGATTCACTAGATTGAATATGGCTTTTCAACGCTTCATATAAGAGAGTGTAAGAATGGACCACTGAGGTAAGTGCATTAGATTATCCATTAGATGCTCAAAACATTATTAGCATCAGCTTTTGGTTGTGCTACACGGCTTAATAAAGTAGTACTGAAAATGCTAGACTATTATGAAAATAGCTGAACTACTGTAACACTACTGAAAAATGTAGTTAAGTACTTTGTTAGTAACGACTTATTTTTGAGTGAACTCTTCCTTTGAAGCAAGCATGAAAATTGAAAGCCTTTAGTTTAATTGCATATGCTTTGCCTTTCACAATGAGAACTTGTATATGGATACTGTAATACTTCAATACTTTGGACACGGCTAATGTGTTGTTTCACCTTAATTTAAACGAATACATTCCCCTGGAAGACTGAGCATGGAAACAGTGCCCTGCTTTCACATGAATTGGCTGCGGTGACCCTTTTAATCAATATTTGGAGCGTGCTAAAACACCTCAAAGCGTCGTCCTCCTCCACCGCCAAGGCCAGCGAGAAAGAGGTTTGAAGAATGTACTCTTGGAAATATTCCTACTTTAGGTAATAGAATGTGTCGACTGTTGCTGCCTGGCTTTCTCCCACCCTCTCGAGCTGTCAAACCGAATTGAGTCACATCTGCTCTCTTCATTCCTTTGAAGACGAAGAGATGAGTTTGGCAAATCAACCAGCTGCCTTTAGGGAAAGCCAGCACCTGTCACGAGGGATGTCATTAGCCACCGACTAGACAATCCTGTCTGCATCTCAGCCTCCATCCGTAACGTCCCTCACCGCGGATACCTGACCCATCATTCTCAGCGTCCCGCTCTCGGTTTTAAGCTCTTTTGCTGGCTCTGCTGTCTCTATCTGTTTTGTCTCCATTTAGCCCTCTCTATCTCTCTTTGTGCAGTGCTCTGTCTGACAGGCTGCCTATTTCTGAGTCACAGCATGGCCAGGCTCACGCTCCTGTGGGACCGCTCATTTTATTGATCTCTCTCAAGTCTTTTCTGTCCTCGTTAGTGAGAGAGAGCCAGTCGGGGGCTCGATGCTGTAGTACCGCAGGCTTCTCTTTTGCTGGTTGAGAATCCAGTCCAAGTCGTGATTGATGATCTCAGTGCTTCTGCCGGCGTTCAATGGGTTGGTATCCCTGCCCAAGGGTTTCATTCAAGATTCTGGTGCGGGGACGTTGTAGAATTAAAACCGTTTTGCTGTTTCTCTTGTTTGCGTAGCAGTCGGTTTGTCAGATAAAGTGGGCTATTGTGGAAGATAAAGCTCCTTTGATGATAAAAGGGCTGCCGGGCTTGTGAGCAGAAGGCCAGGCTTTTGCCTCTGTAGGGACTCTGCCACACGTTCCACGGGTCATGTGTCTGAAACGGGCTTGACCGGAGGGAGGACCGGCACGATTGTGCAGTGACCTGAATGAAGGGTGCGATTCAAAAGGGGAAGAGCATCACTAGTTTGCGAAGAGCTGGACTTTGAATTCTCTCTTATTCCCCGTCTGAATAAAAGAATTAGAAGGATGAAACTCACATAGAAGTGTCATACTACACTCCAGAATGTAAAAAAACCCCTGCATATACCAAATTAAGCCTTTTTTGCATTAACATTATTTTCATGACAGTATAAAAATATAATTAATATTATTTAATATTCAAAGAGTTTATTTGCAAAACAGGTAACTCCATTGTTTTAAATGTTCAACAATCATGTTTTTATTGTGTTAGTTAGCTGTATGTTTTTATTTTTATTTTGTTATCAAAATAACCCAACTGCAGTTTGATTGAGATTAATTGGAATGCACAATGAAAAAAAAACATGATTTTGGAAAATTGTTAAAAATTGAGTTATCTGTTTTGCAAATGAACTCTTCATTCACTTGTTAAATATTAATTACTATTAGTCACTTATCAATTAAATTACACTTTTCTATTGAAATGACATTGTTCATGACAATAAATAAAATGTTAATATTCAATATTCAATTACTATTAACTGTAGCACTTTCCATTAAAATTACACTATTTTCATGACAATATATTAAATAATCATTTATAAGTTAATATTCATTTATTCACATGTTTATTAATGTTATTCACTTTTCTGTTAGATTACATAAATTAGCATTCTTCACTCTTCAAAAAGTTGTCTATGCTGGTATGCAATATTTCACTAAATTTCATGCAAATGATAGTATTTTTTTATGAGAAAGAAACTGAATGGTTAACCATTGTGACAGAATCACCGAGTCAGTGAATGGAACTGGATCAGTCTGATTCATGAATGAATCATTCAGACTGGTTTTATGAACCGAATCATTCCAATTCACTGAAATAGCAGTACTTATCCCATGAACTAAACAAGACCTAGGATGAATGTCAATACTTTCAGTGAATAATTAATTTAAAACTAGCTTCAGAAGATTTTGAATAGCACACAAGTTGATACTTTTATGGTGCTTTTGTATCCATTTTTATTTGATTACTTTTGGGTGCACTAACCCTTAACTGTCCTTTTAACAGTATTTATTTATTTATTTTACTCAAAATATGATTTCTTTTGTTTTTGGGGTTTCAATATAGCCAGGATATTTCTTTGACAGTGTTTATGAGTTTCACTCATGTATACTTGACTCATCGCTATCCTTTCACTCTTTTCTGATGCCTCTTTGCTCTTTTTGTCCCCTACTTTCCCTGTCCTCCATAAATAGTGCAGCAGCATGCTGTCGTGCTATGTCTTCCAGCGTCGCTGTCTGTGTGGGCCTCAGGCTGAGTCTGTTCTGTGGCCCATAGTGGCATTAACACTCCCGCTGAGCTGAACACACACTCTGCACCAGCACTAGCACAGCTGGCACTTTACACTCAAACTCCTGACAAGACCAACCATGGAAAAAAACACGTACATTGTTCTCTGGATGTCTGTGTGTTTTGTTTCTTCTCATTTTTTTCTCTTTCAGACTGTCTGACAGGATGACAAGGCGATACAGCGCACTAAGGGTGGAGGTCTTCGCTTACTTGCCTACTAATGAGATATTTCTCTCTATCTCTCTTGTGTCCTTCCCTCTGAAACCCTTCCAGGCTGGGTTTTAATCTTTTGTAAAGGAATCTTGGCATCAGTCCTACCTTTGTAGTGTAGCCGCTTGGCTGTTTGTGGAGTTTCTGGAATTGGGTGTGCGATATATTTCACTGTCATAAACAGAATACACTCCCATCCCTGGTTTTGTTAACTAACTAGTTTCTACTGGTTTCATTTCAGATCCCAAATTTGTGGGCAATTTATAACGGTATCAGTGTATATATAGATTAGATATATAGATATAAATATTATAGACTTGTTTTTATAGTTTTATAGTTAATTACTACTAAGTATGAAGTTGGTTTTCATGCTCCTAACAGCAATAATTCATAGTTGTTGTGCCAATGTAGTTGGATGTTTTCATTTTTGTTTTGAAAGATGCAAGGATGCTTTAAATAGATCAAAAGTGACAGTAAAGACAATGTTACAAAATGTTTTTTTTTCTATTCATAAAAGAACAGTTTTGTATCACAATTTCCACATAAATATTATGCAGTGTCAACATTGATAATAAGAAATGTTTCTTGAGCAGCAAATCAGCATATTAGAATGATTTCTGAAGGATCATGTGACACTGAAGGCTGGAGTAATGATGCTAAAAATTCAGCTTTGCATCGCAGGAAATAAATTACAAATTTTAAAATATATATTAAAATGGAAAACAGCTAATATATATATATATATATATATTTTTTTTTTTACTGTATTTTCGATCAAATAAATGCAGCCCTGGTGCTTTTTCAAGAGACTTTTTCAAAAAATGTCAAAAAACTTGCAGAGTTTTCTCATCAATCTTTATGTATGTATGTTTTTATTTATGTCTGTTAAAATCTTTGTTCGGATTTTCTTAGGATCTACCAAATGATAGGAATTTGTACCTAAATGCTGTATTGTTTGGTTGGATGGAAAACCAACCCCCCGAATTCTAAATATGTTTTCTCCACTTGATTATGTAGTTTAGCACTCATGACTGCAGTATGCTGTGACTGACCAATCAGATTCAAGTATTCCTGAGATATATGTGTATATATTCTTTGAGCAAGTTAATCACTGTCTCTACCCTTCATTATACGCTCTATTAATTTGACAGTTAGAATAATGAATGATCAAATATTACCAAGAAAATATTAGCGCCACATGGTAATTATCACTTGTCAATGTTAGAACTTGTCAGTACCAGTAACATGACACAATAATCTTCTCGGGCTTCAATTTACCTCTTGAGAAAGAAATACTGCATGGTGTAGTCAAGTAGGTCTGCAGGTTCATGTCTGTAGCACCATCAAAATAATATCCTTTTGAGATTCACAGTTTGTCATTTTACGAATGCACCAGCTTACATTTTAAGAAATCAATGCAACCACAGTTTTCATCGTTTCAAGCTTTCCACACACATATACACACACACACACACACACACACATATATATATATATATATATAAACTTTTGAATATAGACTTAGAAAAGAAAAAAAGCTCTGTGCCTGAGATTTTCTCTCTTCCCCTCTCTCTCCCTCCACCTTTTAGCAGCTGCTTGGACAATCGATCAGTTTGAAATTGCTGCCCCTCAATTATGCAGCGTGTATGATTTGAAAAGCAAACATCCAATTTGTGAACGGTTTTGCTTGACCTCACAGTTGATGTGGCCGCTTTTGACCTTTGATCTCTGACATTTTCTATTGCTTTTTATTGGATGCTCTAGGTTATTTTTAAGGAGCACTGAAAGCTTGAATTCATCTGTGTGTAGCTTAAATACTGAGATGCCAAGTGATGCAATTCTGCTACAAGCACAGCTGCTCTTCTGAATCTAGTGTTTCACTGGCAGTCTGCTATAATATAAGAATAGGTATTTTAGTATTAAATGAAATGTATTTTGCAGCCAATTAGCACAGCTAACAACACTCTGGGCTTTCTCACTTTGATTTAGCACTTCTTGATGGTGCTGGTCTATATATAATTTAAGTTTTAAAAATCTGAAATCATATTTTAACCTGGAAATAAAGTTTTAGGATTTGAAAATTTTAAAACAAATAATACGTCAGAAACATTGACAGCCAAGAATCCACTCTACATTAAAGGCCACCTATTATGCAAAATTCACTTTTACATGTTTATATACACTGAACAAAATTATAAACGCAACACTTTTGTTTTTGCCCCCATTTTTCCATGCCAACAGAAAATCTGTGTAAAAAGCAGCACAGATTACAGTTTTAGCATATAGGAGAGGCAATTTTAGCCCTATTACACTGTAAAGGCATATCTCTGTCTGTCCTTATTAACTAGCTGTTTTAAAGAAAATGTCAATATTTGGGGTCCTCAAACACTCAGAAGAGAATGGCAGCTGTGAGTGGTTCTTTCAGATGGGGCGATCTGAGGGACACATCCAGGCTCTGGAGTTGAACAGGTAGGTGTACTGCAGGGCTGGAGACTCGGTCCTGTTTGAGTGTGAATCTCTGTGGATGCTTCTTTTGTAATGAAGTATTGATGCAGCGGTGCTGAGAAAAAGGCAGGTGATAATTGGATTCTGTTCTGGGCCCCGCTGCACACCCCAGCAACACGTGTTTTTAATGAGCCTCTCTCTCTCTCTCTCTCTCTCTCTCTCAGCTCGTTCTCTCTCTAGGCCTCCCCCCCTTTGTCTGTCTCTCATCAGTGGATGTGTTATAAGCACCTCTGTTCTGTCTCTCTCTCCATCAGCACCGACTTGGATGTGGCGGCGCCTTGCGAATGTTTAGGTAGGGTTGTGTGAGGAGCTCAAGGGAAGAGTGAGTCACAGTGAGGCCTAATTTCACTTGCTTGTTCTCACTTGTTCAAAGCAGCTTTAGAAATGGCTGCTCATCAAGCAGAGCTCTAATGACACCCTGATCCATCTTTCATCGTTCATTAATTGGAATCAAAATTGACAATATTTATTTTAACACACCTTTTATTCTAAGCTTTTTGTTTCTTTAATTCAGTACATTTCAATATGAGTTTCATTCTCAGCTAACATCACCAAGCCCTTTTTGAACCTCTCCCTTTCAACTAGTTTCACCATACAATCAAATCTTGATAGATCAATTAGGTTTTTTTTCAACCGTTACATAAGTTGTTTCACCTAGAAATGTATCATATTACAGATACAAAATAGGTTGTGATCAATCATTCCTTGTCGACTTTGACATGAATTATTCAACGGTTATTTTTGCTTTCAAACTTGTTTGACTGCTAGGCGTTCCAAGTGTGCTAATATACAGTCCAACAGCACAGTGTCTTTTCACTGGTTGTTTCTCTTCGCTTGTCAGTGTATGTGGCATTTCAGACCAAAGTGTGTACTGTGTGTAGACTGTTGTTTTGGAAATATTTTCACTTAAAAAAATACACAAACTGGCTAAATATGATCTGAAATACACTACTATTCAAAGTTTGTGATTTGGTAAGATTTTTTTATGTTTTGAAAGAACTATTATGACAATTTTATACGGTGTTCTATTTGAATACATTTAAAATGTAATTTATTCCTGTGATGGTAAAGATTAATTTTCAGTCTTCCGTGTGACATGATCCTTCAGAAAATATTCAAACGATTTGCTGCTCAAAAAACATTTCTTATTATTATTAATGTTGAAAATTGTTGTGCTGCTTAATATTTTTGTGGAAACTTTGATTCATTTTTTTCAGGATTCTTTGATGAAAAGAACAGCATTTATTATAACATTTCAAATGTCTTTACTGTGACTTTTGGTGACAAAGATGCATCCTTGTTAAATAAAAGTATTTTTTTTAATCTTCTTCAAACTTTTAAACAGAAGTATAATGGTTATTACTGTTATATAAAAACAATATCACACTTGTGGTCATGCTTTTAGCCTGAATATCAGCACGTCATTCACAACAACAACACTCTTGCTTGTATCATTGTTTAAATATGACATACTGTTTATTTATGATTTAGGTGGATTTAAATAGTGCATTGTTTGTATTTGTGTGCATTCTGGTTTTTGAAAATGTGTATAATGTCTTTTGGCTTGCTTAGTTGAGAACACTTTATATTTGGCAATGATTGACTGTGACTGCATAGACACTGTTGGATGAGATCTGAACTGAGCTCATCATTCACACGGCCAAGCCCTTCCATGTCCATGTAAATATTAACTACATTGGCTAATTTAACGTTGGAATTGTGAAAAACCTTAGTAGAGTGCATCTGGGCCTGCCTGCAGGGCTCTGTGACCTTCTGTGAACACGTACATTATCCTAAGACTGCCTTTATTCAAAGAGACTGTGAGTGCTTAACAGTTAACGCTACAGTAGAGCGTCTTTTCATCTCCTCAAGAGCGGTCTGCCACAGAGGGGATGCTTTTTCTTCAAGACTTATATTGTCTTAATCCCCGGGCCTAATCCGACTTGTGTCAAGACGCCGCGGTCGTCGTGAGTCCAGGCTTGGCTGAACCGAAGGATTTAACACATTAGTATTAGACTCCCTATTCTCTTGAATCACTCTCTCAGTGCAACAGGGGTGGGAAAACCAGCAGCAGGCCTAGCCACGGGAATGTAAAAGCCAGTGAAAATGAACGCCAAGCAGCATGTAATGGTGGTGAATTTTCATTTGAAAGCACAGGAATATGATTATACACTTCTAAATGGGTTTAAGACACATCTAGAACAAGATTGTGAAAAGCATAACGCTATAAATGGGCATCTGGAGAAGCGTTTAAGGCTGAATGGACAGTTAAACCAAGGACGTCTGCTTCCACTCTGGGGCAAGACTGTAAAGGATCTGCTTCACATATTATTATTTTTTTTCACGATAGTCTTGTTATAGAGGCATTTGGAAGCATTTCTTACAGTTTGGAGTTTTTAGTTCTCCAGTATTTGAGAGTATGATTGACGGTAGGTATCCGCTATGAAAAAATATATAGGCTCTGATAAACCATTGAATACAGAATAAAACAGTTCAGACTTCTTTTTTTGTAGATTTATGTTCCAATTTTCTGCCATTAAGTTATCTGAAATGCACTGTAACTGAATATGGCATTTTTATTATACGGGATTGGAAAGTAATAAACGGTAAGTTACAGTCCACAGCCCCATAAACTCTAATGGTCTTAATAAATGAATTAGATCCAGGATTCGTAAAATTCACATTTCAGTCACTGTAACAGGACCACTTTGAGACTGTCTTCTACTTGTCCTTAAAAGGACAATTCAGTTTACCCGAAAATAGAATTGACATTATTTATTCACCTTCATGCTGTTCCATACTGGACCACTAAAGGAGACATTTGAAGAATTTTCACACTGCTTTTTCATACAAAATTCTATAGAACATTTACATATATTTTGCAAGGTAGCATTTATTTATTTATTGAACAAATGCCATGAATCATTAATTCACAAATATTTGGAGGGTTTCTGGGGAGTTGCATCACATGGCATAATACAATCTGAACTCAACTTATCTAGTCATAAAAAAATATTGAATATTTTTGGTTATATTGTTTTTTATTTTTTTTTCTAAGAAATTGTAATAAATGCAGTTTATTAATATTTTATATTTATTATATAAATAAATATACCATTTGAGGTTATATTATGGTTATATTATGTTTTAAATTTTTTTTTCTAAGAAATTGTAATAAATGCAGTTTATTAATATTTTATATTTATTATATAAATAAATATACCATTTGAGGCAGATTAAAGTACCATTTTGCAAAACATTAAAATTGTGATGATTTTTCTCTTTATTTATTGCCTTGTTAAGAGAAACACCCTGCATCATTTTCTTTGCCAACATCTGAGATCCTGTAAATGCCACGTGCACCTTGGCAGTTGCTCTCTGCATATTATTTAAGCAGCAGCTGTGTTTGTGCAAGCTTGACAGAACTGAGAGAACCAGAATGAAAAATGGAGGATAGGAAAAATACAAGTACCTAGTTTACTTTACTATTCTTCTCTACCTTTCAATATGCTGAGTCACTTCACGCACACAAATTCTTCCTTTTGTCTGCGGCCTGTTGACCTTCTCCACAAAAAATGAAGCATTGCTCGGACACCCCACCCCTCATGCTGTATTCACATAAATATATGCACAAGGTGAAAACCTGCATTTCACAAGTATGCTGTTGTTAGTGAATCATCAGTGACAGTGGGGTTAGTTTTAGCCCGATGAGTATCACGGCATATTTGCTCTGCTGATTGAGCGTGGAGAGCCTGTGAGGAGATCCCTATGGTATTTTAAAAGTTACAAGTCATGGTAGATGCACAGACATAACACAGGATGAAGATGGTGATGGCGTGTGAAAACAAACTAAAGGGATTGTTATTGTGAGCTGAGAAGAGGCAGAGAGAAGGCTTTATGTGCTGGTAATACATAGAAGGTAGAACTATAGTGTAATGAAGCACAAGGGAAAACGTGTTTTGTGTGTTTCTTGAAACATTCAGGTGTGTCATCAAAGAGAACATTTCATCACTCACTCAACACATCAATTACCATCTTCAGGTATTGGTAATTATGTATTCACAGATGCAAATTGAGGTATGTTGATATTCAGAAAATTGTTCCATTTATTGTCAGTGCTGGTCAACAGCCATAATGATGATACTTTGACCGACAATACGGTTGTGAGTGTGATATTGCTTTTATACAGCATTTTAGTAAAAAATAACTTAGTATTGATTAAAGTATATTGTAGACATAATATTTCCAGTTACTAAGTGTATTTTTGCTTTGCCAGTGAATGTGTTTCCAAACAAAGCCAAAGCAGGAAGTGTTTTATCTTCGAGCAACACACATTAGAGGAGTTCTTGAATGAATAAATTCACTGAGTGTTTTCAGTGAATGTAATTGAAGGAATGTCTTGTCTTTATGAGTGAGTCACTGAATCATTCATTCAACTGATTTGTTCAAAAACACATACATTCATATCAAAACAAATTACATTCCTTAAAGAATAATTTTAGTGAATTATTCAACGGTTCACACAAAACAGTCAGTTGTTTTGTTCCTGAATGAATTAGGGTGCGTCCAAACTCTCTGAGTAGGTACTTCTTAGTAATTACCTTGTGGCCATTAGAAAAGTGTGTTCTAGTATAGTGTGAATGTAATCCGGGCATACTATGTTCGCCATGTTGTCACTGTCATGTGACCTACCAGAGTCAGTTGCATCACTTCACTGCTATTGACAACTCCTCTCCCTTGGCCTCATGGGATAGTAAATTGACCCTTTGCAGGGAGTTTGACTGACAGGAGATCTGACCAATCATAATGCGGAATCTACCATTTTTGTCTGACAAACAAGCCAGACTGGAGAGATTAACTTTGGTGGATTTGAACTTGGTGAGTTCAAAATGGTGTGTATTGACATCTTTCCATGGTTGAAACAAGATACCTTCGGATGTTCATTCATGTTTATTTCATGCTATAACTAGTAAAGAGGAAGTGATGATTGGTTAACGTGTCGCTTGAACTGAGGCAGTACAGCGATCTATCACAACACAAAGAGCCACAAAACGGTATTTATTGTTAACATTTCTTACAAAATGACAAAATTTGAAACATGACACTATGTTTCATACCTAAAGTAACCTGCTCTGTCTGTCTTGCAGTTCTTTTTATTTTATGAATACTATGAATTTGGATATACTACTCTTTTCACATACTATTTTTTGTGTACTATATAGGGAAGTATGCGATTTCAGATGCAGTAGAATGAATCAGTAGAATTAATAATTCAGTGATTCACTCATTACCTTAAGATGATTTAATTAATCATTCACTAAACTGATTCACTGGAAAAAACATGGGCTGTGTCCGAAATCGCATACTCTCTGAAAAGGCACTTCTTTTGAATAAGTAATTACCTTGCAACCACTATAAAGTATGTTCTATATAGTAAGAATGTGTCTAGTATGCATATAATCAAGACATACTACATCTACCATGTTGTCATTGTCACATGACCTACCGGTGTCAGTTGCGTCACTTCACTGTCATTTACAGATCCTCTCTTGTGGCATCATAGGAGAGCAAAGTGTCCATTGGATGTACACTTCACAATCTCATCGGAAGTAGCAAGTCATCGGGGTACTGTTTGGACATACTACTCTTTTTAGTATGTGATTTCAGATGCAGCCTTATTGTTTTTGAACAAATCAGTAGAATGAATGATTCAGTGACTCACTCATTAAGATGACTTATTGAATCATTCACTCAACCAATTCCTTTGGGGAAAAAATTTAATAAAATACTGACTCAGTCAGGAACCCCTTTGTCGCCACCTACTGTAACCTGCAGAAAGAATCACTGCAAAATCCCTACTGCTAATGCACAGGCTAAGGCTAAGGCTAACCTTATTGTGACACTATTATGGTCACAGTTGAAATCAGTCCTTCAGCCGCACTAATTTGTCATGCCAAGAATAACGGTAATCTTATCATTATGCAGATTGGTGTAACAGTTCTAACTTTTTCTTTTGAAAATCTCTTATCCGTATTCACTGTGTGACAGAATCCACGTAGTGTGACTGTGCATACTGAGCAGTAAGTGGATGTTATAGCACATGAGATTAGGGTCAGTGCCCTTCTTTCAGCTGCTATTTGATTTTGAGAGCTTTTATCTTGCGTAATCTCTTTCGCATATAATCAGAGCTGTCATTTAATGTGAAACGGTGAGACTTCATGAAGATATATCATGTTAATAAAAGCGATCTATGCATTCTGGCACCTGTCTGTCCTTAGGCAGCAAACATGCAGCATTTCTGGTCCCCACTCACGTTCCACCTGACACTCCTCACTCTCCAGATTGGATATTTATTTCCCACCTATTTAAAGGAGCATCCTTTAAACTCTCCATCTGAGCAGTTATCACACTCAGAGAGTGCAGAGGTATCAAAGGCGATTGGTTGGCTCCATCATGAAGAGCTCTCCTTGTGAAGTGCTGACTCAGAGCACCTGAGTCTATAGGCACTTGATTGAGTCCAGCCATTATGTTACACACTCTCAAAGAAAGACCTCCATCCCACTAAGGACACACCAGTAATGAGATAATTCACTGTCTGCTTATCATGTTTTATTCCAGGTGGACTGAATTAGAGAATAAAATGAGTATTTATAATGCAAATGGGAAGGCTGTCAAAAATGACCTTAAATGTATAGTTCACCCAAAAATTTAAATTCTGTCATCATTTACTTGCATTCATTTTGTTCAGAATCCATATGTTTTTATTCATTTACATTGTTAAAAAGACTGAGAACGGAGTCTTTTGAAAATTGTATTCACTACCCTCATGTCGTTCCGACCTGTATGATTTTCTTTTGTGAAACACAAAAGATAATATTTTGAAGAATGAAAAATGTTGGTAACCAAACAGTTTTGATGACCATGGTCTTCCACTGTACAAATCAAAACAAAACAGACATTTCTATAAGTATCATTCTTTGTCTTCGAAGAAAGAAACTTATACAGGATTGAAATGACAAGCTTTGGTAAATTATGCATGCATCTCATTGCTAGTTTTACTTGATCTTAGTTCTGTGTTCGACAATATAGATCATGACATACTCATAGATCGATTACAAAACTATACAGTTATTCAAGGGCAGCCTTTAAGATGGTTTAGATCCTACCTGTCCGACTGTTATCACTTTGTTTATTTAAACGGGGAGTCATCTCAATTATCACCAGTAAAGTATGGAGTGCCGCAAGGATCTGTCTTAGGCCCTCTGCTATTTTCAGTATACATGTTGTTATTAGAAAATATGGGATTATTTTCCATTGTTATGCTGATGATACTCAACTACATATTTCAACAAGACCAGATTAAACTTCTAAATTATCTAAGCTAAGAGAATGTGTTAAAAATTTAAAAGATTGGATTACCAATAATGTTCTCCTATTAAACTTAGATAAGACAGAGATATTACTTATTGGACCAAAAAACAGTACACAGAATCTCTTAGATTACAATTTGCATCTAGACAGATGTACTGTTATTTCCTCTACAGTCAAAAATTTGTTGTCATATTAGATAGAAACTTTTGAAAATCATATTTCACATGTTACAAAAACAGCATTCTTCCATCTTAGAAACATTGCCAAGCTACGGAACATGTTACCTGTTTCTGATGCAGAAAAGCTAGTTCACGCATTCATGACCTCTAGACTGGACTATTGTAATGCACTGCTAGGTGGTTGTCCTGCATCTTCAATAAACAAGCTACAGGGTAGTCCAAAATGCAGCTGCTAGAGTCCATACCAGGTCAAGGAAAAAATAATTTTTTGCTTGGTTAGAACAGCAGCTACACTAATATTGTCTCTATTTGCTTCTCTGTTTCTGCCATCCCGTGGTAACTAGGAATTACAGAAGCTTCAGTCAGGAAGCTTCAGGGCTGGCCTTACAAAGATCTGAGATGACCTGAGAAGAGATGATGCCAACGTCGGCCAGCTCTTCGTCGGCCAGCTTTCCTTCGTCGGCCAGCTCTTCGTCTCCAGTCTCATGGAGGATCTCTCCCAGCCTCCCACTCTCTCCTCCTCTGCCAGCAAGTCCTTCAGCCCTACCTCCGCTGGCTCCTGTAAGTCCTTCAGCTCACCCTCAGCATGCCAAACCCTGTGGGTTGGATTCGCTTTGAGCCTTCCAGTAACCAGCTACCTCGTGGTTGGAGGATCTCCTGTCTCTGCTTCCAGCCTCCGAGTCCTGGACTCCACCTCACCCCTTCGACTCATTCACCTTGGCGCAATGCTCCCTCGTCTCAACCGTAGCCCGTCATGCCACCAGCTCCGCTGGGCTCCCTCCTCCCTCTGACTCCACCTTGGCCAGTAGTCGACCTGCCTCTGCTTCAGGACTTCACTCCGGCTTCGCCTTGTCCTTCCGTTCCTCTGGCTCCGTCAGGCTCCGCCTTGGTCCTCTTTCATTCCGGATCCACCACGGTCTTCTGGATTCCCGCCTCTGCTTCAGTCCCCTGAACCGTCAGCTCTGCCTTGGCCCTCTGGAGCCTCTGTGTCACCCTGGCCCTCCGTCTTCGCCCTGGGACCACACTCCATCGGCTCCATCTCCATCTCCCACCTTCACTATTGCTCCTCCCTCCAGCAACTCCACCATGGTCCCCCATCATGGCTCCTCTCCACCATGGCCCGGCAGTCCACTAGCTCCGCCGGGCTCCCTCGTTCCTCCGGCTCCGCCTTGGTCTGGCGTCAACCAACCATACTAAGCTCACCCTCAGCTGCGGTGCCGGGGGCGGAGCTCCTCTCCACGCTCACACCGTCCGCGGCTCTCTCCCTCGTGGCGGGCTCTGTAGCTGGCTCTCGCACCTGGACTGACGTCATGGCCTCCAGCTCCGCGGCGATCCTCAGCTCTGTCGCTCTCTCTGGCGATGGCTCGTCGGTCGCGGCGGGCTTTGGCTCTCCGTCAGCGGTGGGCTCGGGCTGATGCTCCGCGCAGCGGGGAGATGGTGGGCTGGGCTCTGGGTCCGGAGTGACACTGGCGAGATCCCCCTCGGGACAGACGGTGAACAGGGATCCACTCCACAAAGGCGGCGAAACTCGCTCAAGGGCCTTCCTCGGACGACGGCACTCTGTACGCCAAGTTTAGGCTGGCATCATAGAACGCACAGAGCTCATCGTCCGGGTAGCTGGAGAGGTTGGCAAGGACCAGGAACAGTCTGGTGTGGCCCTCGAGCGATCTTTCCCCCTGCTCCAGCAGGAGGAGGAGGTATTCGGGGCGGGTGAAGGCATCCATAGAAACGACGGGAGAAAAAAAAAACACTGAACGGAACAAACGGAAACAAAAAAACGGAGGGAACACACGGATTAAACTGTTTTGGTCCGAGATTCTGTCACACTCGCCTACGGAGAGGATTGATGAACGAGGAGACAAGGCGTAAACTCACACAATAGTCTTTTAATCCAAAATCCAAGGGATAACACTGGGCAGACAGGAACACAGGTAAAACATTGGTTGATGTACAATCTCGGACAAACATGGGTGGGAACTAAGGAGGAGGCTCGGGAGGAGGACGGGCACCCGGGAGGGGGCCGGCAGACAGAGACCAGGGAGGCGACGAAGGAGGGAGGAGCCAGGAGGAGCCCGGAGCAGGAGGAGCACAGCAAGACCCAGGAGCTTCCTCACATGAAAGTCCTCACCGAAAAGTTCTGGCGTTTGGTGCGGGCAGGCGGAAAACGAACAAACATTGCTCCTAATGCATTGTTCATCATCTGTGTTTGCTTGACTGCTCACTCTGTCATGAGCAAGAGGGGTCAACCAAATTAAAACACCAAGTACATGAAGAAACTAAGACAAAAGTTGGCCTGAAAGTGACTTGATAGTAAACTACAATAAAGTTTAGTGACAGAAGTACTTCAGGAGGTAGCAAAGGTGTATATTAAGAACTGAACAAACTAGTCATACAGCCAACGCCTTTGACTTTTGACAATACATTTATTACAGACACAGTCCCCTGGAGCGGCTAGAGGTTAAGTGTTTTGTTCAAGTGCACTATGGTGATGGCTCATAGATCACACCTTAAAAGATATGAAACTACAACCTTTTAGCTAAAAACCGAGATAATTTCACCTGTAGGCTACATCACCCACACTAGGATGGAAAGAAGCATGTTAGTAGTAGGGCTCTGTTGTGTTTTACTTTTCTTCCCTTTTTTTAGTTGTTTATTTTACTCTTACAACACTCTCACATCTGGCTATCCATTAATTTGGCTGTAGTTTCCATTTGTTTCTGACTACAGCAAGTTTTTCCTTAGTTCTCACTCAGTTACATTGAGCAGGCATCCACAGTCTGCAAATCCACAGTCTGCTTTTTTTATCTACATAACTTCCACACATTCTCTGCCCACTTTGTGTATTTTTATTTAAATGTATTAAGAGTATAATACTATCCGCTCTGCTGAAGACATTTTGCCATCCCTTCAATTACTTATATTGCTTTTACAGAATTATTGGTGTATTTTTAATAGTTCTTACTGAAATAATTACAATAATCATTAATTTAGCATTTACTTGTTGATTTGCAGCAGAATTAAGACCACAGAGAACACTTTCTTGTTTCTAATCAAAATCTATTCATCACCTATTATTAATATCTAATTTACTAAATTACATTTTTTAAACATATTTTGTCACTTCGTCATTCGTTATGTGACTAAATATCTGCAGTTATTTTAATGTTATTTGCAAAATTAAAATTCACATTAACAAGCATGTTAGTCAGATATGATATCAATATATATGTTCCTCACATACACTTTTCAAAAATTTTCAAAAATGTTTTTGATGAAGATTGTCTATGAATCCCAGCTAACAAAAATATGTTCTAAGAATATTTTGCGAGCATTCCCATGAAATTCAAACATTCAAAACATCCAGTTTAAAAAAAAAATTTTTTTTCTTTGTTATGCAAAGATTTAATTGTAACATTATGAGAATGTTAATTTTGAATGTTCTCTGAACATTAAAAAAAAAATGTCGGAAGAATGTTCAACTAAAACATTTGTTTTTCTTACTACTTTTTTCTAAAACTAAGATAATGACTTAGTTTTCTTCGTTCTCTGTTCTTTTTCCAGTTTTACTGAATATTGCTGTTTTGAATCACAAATTTCACATTTTCAACCTATTTGCATATTGAAATGTTGATGTTTAATGATTTTTAAAATAAACCATGGTGATTTGCTCAGTGATGTACCAGTGCAGCAGTCACAGAAGCATATGCTGAAGTTTACTGACCCTAACAGGCACAACAGTGAACTGGGTGTCTACACTGAAAGCCATATATTGTCACCTGATGTGGTGAAATCACCTGATGTCACTGCCAGTATGAGCCACATTACAAAAATGGCAGGAATGTCTTTCCCTTTTCAGTTGAATTCAAAATCATTATCAAATTGACATGTTGATGTTATCTAAGGCACCCAACTGGTCTGTCCACATGAATGATATTTTTGTATCATGTGCACTCTTAAAACATCTGACCTTTTGTAGAATTCATTCATATGCTCAGTGTCAATTATTTGCATATTTGATTAGTACCTAGAAACAGTGCAAAACATGACATATTTCTTCTTCAGTTTTGTGTGTGTGTGCATAGAATATCGAACCGTCCATCTTAATGTCGGCAGCAGCCAATTAAAGATTTAAGATGGAAAGGGAGAGATTAGGATACAATTAGGCATAATTACTTTAGCATTGTTTTGTGGAATGCATGAGCTGTGAAATGACCAACTGCTCTGTCTGTTAAATATCCACCCAAACCCTGTTTGGTTACAGACACTGATCTGCAGCCGTGGGGAACTGGAAAACAACAGGCTGGTAAACACATCCAGTAAACACGATCACTCTCTCGCTCGTATGCAGTTCTCCATCACCTCCTCTCTCCATTAATTTCACCCTTGAAGAAACGCTCTCATTCTCTTTCCAACAGCACATCTCTTTTCCCTTCAACTAGACTGGCACTTTTCCTGCTTTTGTTTAAGACACAGTCGCTGAAAAATGTTATTTCTACCCTCCTAAAAGAACTCTTAGCTGGTTTCCTAGTCAGGCCTGGTCTTCAGTCTAGTTTGGTTCTCCAACTGTTTGCAGGTCTCTTCTGCTTATTGGTGAAAAATGTGAAAAATCCAACCTGGTCTCATAAAAATACCTCTGGTATTTTTCTGAAACAATGCAGTTTCAAAGAGAAATGTGCACTGAGTGGCGCTAAAACACGGTTTCAATATGTGAACCCTGGCACATTTTTATTACATTGATATAGGTACGTATTGCTGTGTTTTTATTGCGTTGCTTCAGGTACGTATTGCGACGGTTCAGAATTCAAATATCCGCAGACTGTCGCTAAAAGTTAATGCTCTATCGTGTTGGAAATATGCCCTACACAAAACCCAACCCTAAACCTACCCGATAGTGTTAACAAATGTAAAACTGATATAAAAAGGCATTTGTTGATGCAACCGTGCCATTTGGACTTCCTTATATGCAGATTTGAACTGTTTTGTTGAACCGTAGTTACACGGGATTCGAAACGGAGCTCCTCACCTCTCAAGTAGCCTACGTATAGATATGAAGCTGGATATGTGCAGTGCTAACATTCAAAAGCATCAGTTTTCAAATCTCCCAGCATATTAAAAATGTTTTGAAGTCACAACATAATACTCTTCAAGTAATTGTGCGAAAATTACGCTTTATTAATCGAAACTCTTAAACACATCCAGTAAACACGATCACTCTCTCGCTCGTATGCAGTTCTCCATCACCTCCTCTCTCCATTAATTTCACCCTTGAAGAAACGCTCTCATTCTCTTTCCAACAGCACATCTCTTTTCCCTTCAACTAGACTGGCACTTTTCCTGCTTTTGTTTAAGACACACACAGTCGCTGAAAAATGTTATTTCTACCCTCCTAAAAGAACTCTTAGCTGGTTTCCTAGTCAGGCCTGGTCTTCAGTCTAGTTTGGTTCTCCAACTGTTTGCAGGTCTCTTCTGCTTATTGGTGAAAAATGTGAAAAATCCAACCTGGTCTCATAAAAATACCTCTGGTATTTTTCTGAAACAATGCAGTTTCAAAGAGAAATGTGCACTGAGTGGCGCTAAAACACGGTTTCAATATGTGAACCCTGGCACATTTTTATTACATTGATATAGGTACGTATTGCTGTGTTTTTATTGCGTTGCTTCAGGTACGTATTGCGACGGTTCAGAATTCAAATATCCGCAGACTGTCGCTAAAAGTTAATGCTCTATCGTGTTGGAAATATGCCCTACACAAAACCCAACCCTAAACCTACCCGATAGTGTTAACAAATGTAAAACTGATATAAAAAGGCATTTGTTGATGCAACCGTGCCATTTGGACTTCCTTATATGCAGATTTGAACTGTTTTGTTGAACCGTAGTTACACGGGATTCGAAACGGAGCTCCTCACCTCTCAAGTAGCCTACGTATAGATATGAAGCTGGATATGTGCAGTGCTAACATTCAAAAGCATCAGTTTTCAAATCTCCCAGCATATTAAAATTGTTTTGAAGTCAGAACATAATATTCTTCAAGTAACTGTGCGAAAATCACGCTTTATTAATCGAAACTTTGTAAATTTGTGTGAAAAGGAATAAAAGGTGTCTGAGTTTTACTGCCTCTATTGTTTATTTCTTTTGGAAACTGCAATGATATGTATTTATTGGTATGTATTTCGCGTCTCGCGAAAAAGTGCCCCCAGGTACGTTTTTGCCATGAGACCAGGTAGCAAAAATCAATGCTAAATATAAGCAATAAAATGCAACTATGCATATTGTTAGAAATGTTACCAAAATCCTAATCCTAATGTTTTATGTTTTAATGTTCATTTTGGTATCCTAGCTATGCATGATTATATGATTATTTAAACTTGGATAATAGGAAAGAATGTCAGCGGGGAGTGGATTTATGAAATTTTGAAGTGTTGTTTATTTATTTTTATTTTATTTTTTTCCATGTAATATATAGCTTATGCTCAGATATGAGTGATATTAAACATAGCAATCTCCATGTTTCCACATTTCCATGTTTGTCCTAACCAGTCACGCCCAGCAACAGTACATTTTGTTGGCCAGGCCTACTTGGTTTTTATTTTTAACGAAATAGAAGCACCAGGTAGCCACGCCCACACCCAAATCCCATTGGCTGGTAAACATCAAACCTGGACGCAGAGAGATTGATTGCGAAATTTCGCATCGGATATTGTATTGCAAGTCACTACAATTCCTAAAGGAAAACCAAAAAAGCAGCACCTGTTTATTAATTGTTTTTCTATGTAAATATGCGGTGGCTTGACAGCTTTTATTTTGCGTTTATATGGCGGCATGTCAAGTTCAACTTTTAAAAATGCAATCTTTTACATTATGCGCAGTGCTGCGCCTTGCGGTTTTTGTATGATAAACAGTTTTGATTCGATGTTCAGTCACCGCTTGATGTTCAATGTAAAATCTGATTTTACCCACCCCCAAACTATAGTAAACTGAACCAACTTAGACCAGCAAAGTTTTTTGTCAGCATGAATATTACCTCACCTTATTGACTTTGTTTTGACATGATCCTTAGAAGGCAAACCCAACCAATTTCAGAATGAAATAAACAGTCTTTATGTTTCAATGGAATCATTGATCATGTTGTTATTCTCAAATACATTCATTCAATTACCCCATCAAGCATATACGTTCTCTTGTCTTTGAATAGAGTGATGATCTAATGAAGTACTGCAGGGCTGTTTCTTTGAAAGCTGTGATAAAATTGAGTCTGATTTGGAAAAAAAAAAATATCAAAAGAAGTGCAGAATCCTGCGGCCTCTCATCCAGATATCTGTAGCCCATTTGCAGACCGGAAATTTCACCCCATTTCCAACAGAGCTCACTTTGGTCTAAAAAGCTGTAGTTGATGGCGTGAGGAAAAAGAAAAGCAATCGCTCTTGAATATTCCCCCATTTGTGTGTCGGCTTCACTTCCCAATCCATCCTAATGCAATAACACCCGAGTCAGAGAGGATGCAGTGTCCGTCTGCAGTCAGTGTGGAATAAGACTCATAGCACTATTCATCTTTGTTTATGATTCAGAGTGTTTACTTGCTCAGGCCCCCCACCCTTTCCTGGATATTGATGCCTTTGCCCCAGAGCATGATGGGAAGGCTTTTGGCAGATGCTTTTGGCATCCTGCTGACCTTCTGACAATAGTGCGAAAGAGTTTTCCAGGAGAAAAGCAGGAGATGGTAAGTGAGAGAGAGATAGGTGAAGTTACAGAGAGAGGTCATGCTTTCTTCTTTTCTTCGTCTGTCTATCTTTAAATCTTGCTTGCCTCAGTGAGATGGAGTGTGGTGGTGATTGGCATCATGCTGTCAAGATCAGAGCGAAAAAGAGAGGTCTTCAAATGTCTGTGTGTTGCCTTTCAAACATTTTTATGCTGTCTGGAGAAAAACTGTATCCATTGTTGTAGACAAATAAAAACCTTCCTCTTTGATAAGACGTTAAGAATGAATTATATGAGCAGAGTAGTTTGTTTTTGTTGCAGGGTCCAAAATAAACCCACCCTTGCCCAGATTTTACTCAGAGATATCTTGATTATGAAATATACCATGCGGTTCTTTTGCAGTTTAAATGTATTTTTCATGCAAAGCTGATTTATTATTATTATTATTATTATTATTTTTAAACTATGGCAACTTTAGTTAATGGGCATATATTTTGCAGCGTGGAAGTAAGCTATTTTATTTGAATGTGTGAGACTTGAGATTCATTAGCTGCCATAGGTAAATAACTAAACATTTCAACTTTTAAGCTGCAAACCAGTGTATTCATTTGCAGTATCAAACAGCATATACAGTTTTTATACACACAAAATAACTGGTAGCAAATGACACAGGAAGCCTTGTGCAAATAACAAAAGGCTGCACCCATCTGTAAGTTGAAAATAAATTGGATATAGAAACTATATGAGGTTTGAGATGGATATTTGCCAATGGCCACTAAAAGTGCAGTGTGAATTTCTATGTAAATGTCCTAATATAACATTATAAATAAATGCAAAATGAGAAATTATCCAGCGACTTGTCAAAGAAATACTTGCAAGAAATATTTATTCTTGATAAATTTCCTTTGTTCACCTGACCTGCCATTGAGAAGTGAGGCATCCTGGTTGAGGTTTAAATGTATTTCTTTGGTGTCTGACTGATACAGTGCTTGTTTTAAGGCAGCACTAGTTTTATTTTATTTGGAGGGTTGATGCTGTTTCAGTTGACTTCATAATCAAAGGTTAGATTTAGTTTGTCAAGAGAGTAACAGTGTAACTCAGTGCTTTTAGAAAGACAGAGCTCAATCCTTTCATATTATTGAATCTGACTGTCAGACAGGATGCACTTGTGTTGTGGTCGAGCAGCAACTCATGTATCGTTTGCAAAGCCAGCGTTACTCAGCGGCAGAGCAATAAAGAATAATTTGATGGTCTTAAACATTTGTCTTCATAAAGTATTACTCTAATTACTTTGTCTACAATTGTCCACAATCTGGCAAATGTACCGTATCAAGTGTCAAAGACAAAAAGGGGGTTTCAAACATCCAAACAATAAAAGTTCAATACAGTTTAATTTTTTTTTCATACATTAGAATGTGTCCTGTTTATTATTATTATTATTATTATTATTATTATTATTATTATCTGAGTTATTATTATTATTATTATTATTTTCATTCAAATAAAGTATATATATATATATATATATATATATATAACAATGTTTACCACTATCTTTCAAATCACTAGGTTTTACCCATTTGTCAGCAAGACGTTTTAATAATTTAAAATTTAATAAAATTTTGTATGACCACTTTTTAATTTACTTTTTAATAAGTACAGGTCAGAATTAATATGCTATTTCATTTTTACATAAATATATCTTTTACAATGAATGACGATGGAACATAATTTCACCCATAATTTCACCCATAGACACTTTTACTTTTAATATGTTATATTTATCTAAAATATAAATATATTTATAACCATGCATTATATAAATTCATATAAATCCATGAAGACACCAAAATGAGATGTCTTGTCCTTTGACCCATAAATATTTATAACAGGTCAAAAAACTTACTTTAAAAAAAAAGAAAAAAAAGAAGAAGATTTTTGATTAGATGATTAAGCTGTTTACCCCATTATTTGCAGCAAATAAGAGGTCACCATAAAGTTTGATACAAATAATGCATTTAATTTTTGGTTGAACTAGGCTATGTCTTGATAACATTGAAAAATCATTTATTTCCTGTGCTATTTTCATGATCAAACCGTCCTGGCAGACCCCAAGCCTGCCTATGAATTTCGATTAGGTATGCTTCTAATGCAGATAAATTAGCAGGAAATCACTTTAATTAATTGGATAGACCTACTTTGTTTCTACCGTCCAAAAGGACAGTGTCTGCACTGCACATAAAACAAAAATAACCACCTGATTTTTATCAAATAATTGGACAGACAGTAGTAAAACAGCGCAGGGGTATGTTTTGCTTGGTCTCTCGAGGGACCGGTTGTGTTTTCAGTGCCATGTCGCCGCAGTCACCCTTATTTGACCACTTTTGTCAAGCCTAGCACTGGATGAACAGGCAAGAAAACATGTAAAAAGCGAGAGGGGAGCGAGGATTCAGTCAACGTACCGTCTGATTGACACCTCCATCCAGCCCAGGCTGTTCAAAGGGAATGCATTAGCCTGGCCCTGCTCAGTTAGGGGGCATTGCTACATTGAAACAGATAACAGCTCTCTGAATCACTTGCCAAAAGTAAAAAGCACTGCGGAAAATGTTGCTCGTGCTTACAGATGTGACTAGATGCAAATGACACGATATTAAAGAGATACCGAGCACTGTTTAATTCCCGCCGTCTCTATCTATGGACTCTGCCACATCAGACTGACCTCAATATGTCCCAAATCCTTTGATAAAAATATTCCTTTTCCAACACTCCGGTTATTCCCTGGAGATACGCTATTTATATCGACGGTTTTAAAACTTGCTTTCTCTCTGACGTGTTTTAGCATTGCGTCACGTTATCATGAAATATTGGTAGGGCTATGTGCAATGCTTTTGATTGTTCTAAAGTACAGAGTGTAAGTTTGTCTTCTCAAACGATAAATCAAGAGCATTTGGTACCAAAGTGCGATCCCACTTTTAGCTTTTTTTGGGGCATCTGAATCTCTTTCACGGCCTCGTGAATGTCTGCAGAGACACATTCTGTAGGCTATCTGTGAATAAGTTATGCAAATAATGTTAATCGAATCCCACAGCAGCACTTTCCTTCTCCCTTACAAAAAAACCCCCAAAACATTCTGTTGATTTAATGGGCTTGCTGTTCCATTTCAAACTCTTATGTGAAAATATATGTATAAATAATATGAATGAATTGCAGTCGCTGATAGCACTGCTAATTTGCATACAATTGTCTGCGTTGTTGTAACTGATTCACTAAAGGAATTATGCAAATCAGGTAACAGCACAAAAAAAAATCGACTGAATGCAATTTGCATGTCATGTCATGTTTACCCATCTTGTGGGACACTTCTGAGTGTTTTGGGGGATGCTAAAAGTAGTTTGGTATAATTTTCATGATTATTATTAGAATTTTAACAGGAGTGCTTCTGCTCAGCAATGTTTGAAAAATCTTTTTCTGCTAAATTAAAGTCATGCGGTGTGACCAACATGCATAAAACAGGAAGTGAGATGATAGAAAGGACTGCACATCCTTATGGCTGTGTATCAAGATCATAACATCTAGTAAAATATGAGATATTTTGACCTTGTTTTGACATGACAAGGTTAGTTCAGGTTGTAAAATGTCATGTGGTGCAACTTCCCCAAAATGATTGATTTTTATGAATTAATAATTTGTGATATTTCTTGCCTAAAAATAAAATAAAAACATATTTGAAAAGTTTTTTTTTATGTTACATGTACAAAAATGTTTAGAAACACTCAAATTTCACAATTATTTACATGAATTTTTCAAGCAGAAAGACTTAAATGGTATTTTCTTGTATAAATGCTCTATTAATCTTATTACATTTTATTTATTTATTTATATTTTACTATTATGAATATACATTTACTTTTTCTTGATGGTCACACCACATTACATTTTAGAGTCTTGTTGAAAATAATATAAAAGGCTTTTAAAGCCGACATTAATAAAAAAAATATATGCTGAAATTGTGGTACTGTTGTAAATTTGCCTCCAAATGCCACTTTTTTCCAGTTCTGTGCAACATATCACATCTGTAGATTTAGCCAGATCTTGTTCTATATAAAGTCCCATTCTGGTAGAAATGAAATGGTAAAGGCGCATTGATCAAACACGTTGTCTTCCTACTCTACCTTTGCACCTGTTTAGCATTTTAATGAAAGACATCAGGCTGTCTTCATCACGGTCCTATCTCTCAACAGTACTTCAAATAAAAGAGAATAATTTCCCAATATCTATGCATGGATGCCCAGCCCTTTCACTCTTTATTTCTCATTTGATCCGTTAGTGCCTCTGTTGTACTATAAAATTTATTCGCCACAATGTTTAGTATCACAAAATATTTAGATATATGGTTCATGTCATGTCATATTTAAGATGCTGCTAAGCTTATTGCTCATGAGATGTGTAATTCCAGATTTTACAATTGTCTGTTTATGCAACAGTATTATTAAATGGTTCATACGATACTACTTCCGGCGCTGCACGGTGGCGACGAGTGTCTGTGGCACATTTATTCACCATCGTTTTAAGCATTTAGAATTTAATTACAGGATTAAATCATGTCCACCACCCTCCTGATGTGACTGTATGAGCTGCTGTTGTCACGCCCATGGACTGTTTTGTGTTTATTTTCCTCCCCCACATGCTCCATGTCCTAGTTTTCTCCCATGTTTCCTTGTGTCCATATTTGGTTCTTCCTCTTCCTGTTCCCATTGAGTTCCATTTGTTTCAGCTGTGTCTTGTTATTTCCCTTGTTTAGTTCCTTGTACTTAAGCCCTGTGTTTTCCCGTGTCTAGCGTCCAGTGTTATATGTCACTACCCGGTACTACATGTGTGTTCCTTGTTGTTTGGACTATTAAAGACTGTTAATTATAATTCTTCCACGTCTCCGCGCTTCTTTGTCTCCTCACAGTAGTGCATCGTGACAGAACACTGGACCTGGAAGCAGTAAGCGGCACTCCTTCTCTCCGTGTTTTGGTTTCCGTTTCCCCCCCCCGCGATCATGGAAACCGCCGCAAAATTCGCCGCCCTCGCCCGTAGGGATCTCCCCATCGTAGAATTCGCCTGGGAATTCTGTGGGCTCGTGGCGATGACAGCGTTGGATGACGTCACGCTGAATTCTTTGTTCTGGATCGGGGCCAATAAATAGAACAGTATATATACTATAGGACAATAGGACCATATATTTGCTTTAGCTGTTTGTTCTATACTTGTTATGAATTTGTGATTTTTAATTAAAATGTTTACCATATATTTGCCTTTTGATTACAATGAAATAAGGGTGGTGATGGCACAGTTATTCTGAATGGTAAGCTTGATTACTGCTTAAATTAATTTACAGAATTTAAACCACATTAGCATTGCAACACACCACAGTAAAAGGCACTGTAGATTGTCACAGTAGCACTGTTTGCACTTGACATTAATTTACACCATTTAGGGGTAATTTGCAGCACATAAATATGGGAATGTAATATCAAAGTTGGTGACACAAAGTGGAAAATAACAAAGAAAAACAAGATGTGTTACAGTATTCCCCAGGCTCCCCTACCTTCAAATACACAACACATTTTTTATTTTACCTCTCAATTCATTACTTTAAACTTCAAGTAGGTGAAGTCATGACCCTGTGCAGGAAGCAAAAACAAATGACACCGTTTCAGATGACAGAGATTTATTACTTGCATATAGCGGAGAGGCTGAAATCAACACGAGCTACAAAACAGTTTGAGGGCACGTCGAATTTTCTTCAACTAAAGTTTGGAGTGCATTTCAGGTCTGTCCGTGATGATGGTCTCCTCACCTATCTGCACTGAACAGGTTTGGTCTGTACGGCTCATTTGCTCATTAGCTGTGGCTATATATGCAGAGAAGGAGACGGCTCCATCTGACAGGCTTTCCGCTTTGCTTCAGGGTGTGATTGTAATAATTTCAGAGTCTTGACAGGTACAGTATTCAACACGTTGCATACATCCACCGCTCGTCTCTTTTAATTGTATGGGAGACGTTTACTAAATGTGTGCATTTATATGAAGCAATGAATGTGAGGTGTTAACGCAGAGGTGGGCGCTTGTGTATCATCACATCACAGATGATGTACTGTCACTGGAGGAGTTCAGTGTCAGAAGAAGCGAAAATACCAGGAGGTTAAAGTGCTGGTTGTCTGGGGTCTCTTGGGTTAATTGGAGAGAAGCAGGCCGGTGAGAAGCCTGACGACTATGCTACACTTTTCCTTCATCTCGCTCCTGAAATGCAAAGAAAATCGCTGAGGCAGTGACCTCTGACCTCGCTCAAGTGAGGATTCGGTTTCTAGTTTGGCACACTCGGACGGGTGAAGGCATTGGGGAAATGTAACGTGAAGGGGAGGAATTAAAATCCATTTAGTTGTCCACTTCGATGGTTGTTTGTGCCTGTAAACAGGGATTGGAATGACAATAGAACAGAATCGGGGTCAGTGACATCATACTCATTGTTTTTGTGCGAATCTGACACATACAATGACCTGAATACACTTCCTGTGATGAGCATGTTTCTGAATTTCTAAATAAAATTTTGATATTTTTAGTGGAGCATAACAAAACTGTCAAGGTGTCTTGACACTGTAATGAAGAAGAAAAAAGTTTTTTTTAATTTTTTTTTTGTAGTTTGGCATATTCTCTTATTGATACATATACATAGCAATGAAAAAGTTTATTGAACTTTTAGACAAATCTATCTATCTCAGGGGCGCCGCTAGCAATTTTGGGCCCTATGAAAGAATATGAGGTTGGGCTCCCTACCGCAGTATTGGGACCCCCCCTTCTAATGAACAGGTTTGACTACTTTAGTAATTTCCACGAGTACAAATCTTAATGTTTAAGCATATAATGATAATCTATCTATCTATCTATCTATCTATCTATCTATCGTTTGTAGTTTGTGGTGTTTTATGTATCTCATAATACTCCTCATTTTATATTTTATATTTTAATTTTCCATATATAATTTTATATTTGTTGCTGTGATCATGGGGGAACATGATCTATATAAAATCCTTGATCTGTGTGACAGTACTATTAAATATGAGTGCTGAAGAGAAGGTCAAGTCAAGTCAAGTCACCTTTATTTATATAGCGCTTTTAACAATACAGATTGTGTCAAAGCAACTGAACAGCATTAATTAGGAAAATAGTGTGTCAATAATGCAAAATGACAATAGTAAACACTAATTTGGTAATGTGTGTGAATAGAGTATTTGTAATGTAAGCGAGGTTAGCGGCAACCACGCTGGCGATGCTAGCGGGCTATTTGCTAATAGCGGACTCGGGAAATCAAAATAAAACTAGTGATAACAAGGCGCTCTGATTGTTTTTGTTGTAGAATACGATAGGGGATATATTCACACGTTATATAAACGAAAATGATGGTGTATAAAATTGATTTTAAAATAGAAAATTAGACGACAAAGAATTAACTTGACGGAGCTCAAACTCAAAACACACGGTAGCAACAAACAGGAAGTGACGTGTGTAACTGTGACCAAAGTGTAGATTTTTGTAGAAAAGAAGGTGTGTGTTTGCTTGTAATAAATGTGTGTCCACCACATACTAAATTGGTCACATTGTCATATGCAAAAATTTGCTGCATCCATCTCACAAATAAGGTTTTTGGCACCTCCTAATTGATCATTGCAGCAGACACACTGCAAATGTGTTGCATGTAACATATTGTCATGTTAAATATATAGCTTCGGCTGTGAGTTCGGAAGTGTTTGCAACTTAACGTTTTGCAGTAATTAGCAGTCTGGAGGGATGAATTTAAGAAGGTGTTCAGTAGAAAGAAGCATCTGTTTAGACTTAATCATAATTGAACTATTTTTAGAGATGCTTGAGTTATGACGGGTACACAGATTTATGATGACAGATCAACAACAGTCTTTATATCGTCCATGTTTGTACTGAAGATTGATTACATTTCACTGAACTGTCCTTTTTGTTGTTTAACGTATGCATGTGCTACCAAATTAGACATGATGCAGCACACTAAATGAACTATACTAAAATAGAAATGTGCATAAAAAAACATATAGTTAAGACTCTGAAATCTGATCAAACGAGTCACACTGAAGCTGTTCAGTAGTTGAGTGGCTGAAATATGCCAAATACTTATGAAGGCTATGCTATATATGCATTTTGGTTTTGTATGTTTTGACTTTATACGTATATAACATCATGATGTATACGTAAAAAGTAAAAGCATTTTCCTCAAACCTTGAATACCTTTGAGTGTAAATGCAGAATTATTATCATTAACTAAAACCAAAACCATTAAAAAAATTTTTTGTTACTTGAAACAAAATCAACGTTAACAAATAAAATTAAATTAAAAAAACTTTTATTTAAGCTACACTGAAAAAGTGCATATGCCTTGTCATTACGCTAAAGAACATTATTACTTGATCCCACTTAATAAATGTACTTTTCTGTCTTGTCATTGAGCTAAAGTAAAATATTTAGTTAATTGGAAGTAAAACGAAGTTTTGTTGGTGTAATTTAAAATATTTTCTTCAAATCGAATGACCTTTTGAACCTACTTAATTGGGTCACTTTTTTCAGTGTGCTTAATATGTGCAATTTAGATGGCATGTGTATTTATCTAGATATTTGATTTAAAAATATGTTAAAATTTACATTAATCCAAATAGATTTAGTGATATTTTTGGTATAGTTATGTAAAAAATAAATTTGTTTGAAAGTGAATTTTTAGATTCAGTTGACTATAGAAATTGGATTTGGCCAATCTTCATTTTTTTTTTTCAGTTGAGAAAAGGTAAACCGATTACTTGTAACAAGTTAATGAGTCTTTTTTTTTTTTACTTTGATCAAACAACACTTTTTTTTTTTCGGTGTAAGGCAACATTTCTCATGTTCATATAGTTTAACTTGAAGCACTAAAAAAAAAAAAAAACGAAATAAATGAAAACAAACAAACAAATAAATAAAACAAATGAAAACAAAACCAAAAACAGACAACAAAATTATTAAAACTTCAAATAAAAAAAGGAAAAACTGGAAATATAAAAATAAAATATAATTCAAATTTTAATAAACATTATAATAGTAATTCAATAACACTAAAACTAAGATGTGGTGTACACATAATAATAATTATTTCTTTTTCATTATATATTTTCAAGGTAAAAAGTAATGATTAAATATTAAGAATTATTAATTTATCAATACTATTGTCACACTTTTGTTCTGTTCTTTTTAGTTCTCGGACTTTTGTTGTGTTTTCTTCCCTCATGTGCCCATGACCTAATTTTCCCTTGTGTTTGATTGTATCATTATGTTCAGGTGTGTCCTATCAATTTTCCTCATTTGCCCTCCTATTTAAGTTGTGTTAACTACGTCCCTACGCGTGTATCCTGCCTGTCTGTTCAGTGTATTTTCCCTCTTGTGGATTTATCAAAGATTAAATCTTCTTTATGCGTTCACCGTAGCGTGACAGAAGACCGGACCTAGAAGTGAAAGTGCGTGGCGTGTGTTTCCGCATTTTGTTTTTCATTTTTGTCAGTTTTTCATTTGAGTTTTTATGTTCGACCCAGAGCGCAGCCAGCCATCGGCCCGCCTCGCGGAGCGTCAGCCCGAGCCCACTGCGGACGGAGACCCAGAGCCCAGCGCGACCTACGAGCCATCGCAGGAAGGAGCGATAGAGCCGAGGATTGCCCAGGAGCCAGAGCCTGTCACGTCCGACCAGATGTGAGAGCCGGCTACATTGCACACGACGGTGGATGTTACAGTGGAGCATGAGGGCGCTCAGGAAAGCCCCGCACACTGCACCACCGCTGAGGGTGAGCTATCGCTGAACTCTGAGGACAATGTGGATTTATATGCGGATGTGCCTTGTCTTCTCCCACCATCATCTTCTGTCTGTCTCATCATGACCATGGAGGTCGTATTTGAACTGTCTGTCTGTCTTGAACTGTCTGTCTAGCTGGACATATCTGTCTGCCCGGAGCTATATGCCAGCACTATAATGACCATGGAGGTCGTTCCCCTGTTGCTGGCGCTCACGGTGGTAGAAGTGGCCTTGTGGTGTGTGTGGGCAGCGCACACCATTCCTAAGCCCCCTGAGCATCCTGAACTCCCACCCATCCTCCCTCTCCCACCACCTCTGCACCAGTTCTCACCATCGCCTCCCCTCTGCTCACCCTCAGCCCACCATCTGTGCGGTGGGATCACCGTGGGTCTGCCAGTCTCCATCAGTGTTGTGGCTGTAGGATCCCTTGTCTCCGCCTCCAGTCTCTGAGTCCCGGACTCCGCCTCGGCCCTTCGACCCAGCGGCTCCACCATGGCTCCTAGCTCCAGTGGCCCGTCAGTCCACCAGCTCTGCCAGGCTCCCTCGTCCCTCCGGCTCCGCCTTGGTCGGTCGTCCACAATCTGCAGCCTCGGGACTCCACTCCTCCGGCTATACCGGCTATACCAGCCCTCCTATTTAAGCTGTTATCTACGTCCCTACGCGTGTATCCTGCCTGTCTGTTCCATGTATTTTCCCTCTTGTGGATTTATTAACGACTATTTGCATTGATCATCTTCGTGAGTTCATTCATCATAGCGTGACTATCACATTTTTTGGGGTGTCGCACCACATGGTATTTTACCTAAAAATATATTACTAACCATGCCATGTTATGAAAGTCAAATTATGAGATATTATTTAATCAAATGTATTATGATAAAGTATTTTTTTAAAGACTTACTGAACTTGACAAACAATAATGAGTGTCTGCATGGGTTATCATTTCTTATTTTAGTTTTTTTTCCCCCTTTGTTGGTTGGACCAAAATTACATTGATTTGGTGGACAAACTTTATAAACTATTAATAGTCAATAAACCAATTTTGTCACAGTTTTTTTTCTGACAAATTGAAAATATGCTTATCATAGAAGTTTATTCAAGTCATTGCATGAATTGCAAGAATTCATCGTACTGAGACAAGAGACACCGTACTGAAGCATGTGTGAAATCAGTCCAATAGCGAAGCGAGACGTCACGAGCGGGGTGACGTAAGCAGCCAGGAAGCATAAAGGCGCATCCGGCAAGCGCGCATGTTAGCTTCTGCGGAAGCGAGCGCCTGCAGGGATGCAGGGAGTATGGCAGGGAGACGCAGCTTCTCGTTCCCTTCAGGGAACCATGGTTACATACGTAACCTTGAGACGTTCCCCTTCAGGAACTCGAGCTGCGTCGAACGCTTTGGGAACGAGAATACCCACTGTGCCATACGAGCAAGTCGCTGTCTGGTGTGTATCTGCCGAGCACATCAAGACGAAAGGACTTGGGACCCTGGAGTAGATGTCAATTCGAGACTGTAAAACCGAATGAATGTGTGTGGGGAGGACCAGCCTGCCGCAGCACAAACATCCTGAAGGGCCAGGCCCACTGACAAGGCCTTGGAGGCCGCCATACCCCTGGTCGAGTGCGCTCTGACCCCCATGGGTGACTGGAGGCCAGAGGACTCGTAGGCCAGTGTGATGGCCTCGACCACCCACCGACTCATAGTTTGCTTGGTCGCTGGAATCACTTTCTTAGGTGAACCAAAGTAAACAAATAACTGATGTGCTTTACGCCACCATGCAGCTCGGTGAACGTAAGTGTCCAGTGCTCGCACTGGACACAGCAGATTGAGTCTCTCCTGGCCTGCTTCCTGGAAGGGAGGAGGACAAAAGGCCTGTAGTACAATGGGACCTGGCGACGAGGTGGGCACTTTAGGGACATACCCGGGTTTCGGGTAAAGGAACGCCCTAACCATGCCCGGGGCAAACTCCAGGCCTGACACAGCAAGAGCCTGGAGGTCCCCTATCCTCTTCAGCGAGGATATAGCGAGCAAGAAGATAGACTTAAGCGTGAGGAGCTTATCTGAAATGTCTTCGATGGGTTCAAAGGGAGCTTTGCACAGAGTCTCCAGAACCACTGCCAGATCCCATGAGGGCACCTTAGTGCACTGTACTGGCCTCAGCCTCCGGGTGCCACGGAGGAAACGTGTAACTAACGGGTGTCTTCCCACTGACTGCCCCCCCTGAAGGGTGTGTTAAGCAGCTATGGCCGCCACATAAACCTTCAAAGTGGAGGGGGATAACCCTGCGGAGAATCGCTCCTGCAGAAACTCCAGAACTGAACCAACTGGGCAGTTGACTGGGTCTTGCAGTCGCTGTCCGCACCAAGAGGTGAAAAGTTTCCACTTCAAGGCGTACAGTTTCCTCGTGGCGGGAGCTCTGGACTGGAGTATGGTCTCAACAACCTCAGTTGAGAGACCAGATGCTATGAGCCGTGCCCCCTCAGGGGCCACGCCCACAACTTCCATAACTCCGGGCGGGGGTGAAGAATGGTGCCCCCTGCCTGAGAGAGGAGATCCCTCCTGATCGGAATCTCCCGAGGAGAGCCGTCGAGGAGGGACACCAGGTCCGAGAACCATACTCGGGCTGGCCAGAACGGGGGCTACCAGCAAAAGACGGACCCCGTCCCGGCGAACTCTCTCCAGAACTCCCGGGAGCAGAGCAATCGGGGGAAATGCGTACAGACGAAGCCTCGGCCACGTCTGAACCATAGCATCCAGCCCAAGTGGAGCTGGATGTGTTCTGTTTGATCGTAAGCATCTTGAACCGAAATCGTTTGATAGCGCGGTTCAGTAGACGCAGATCTATGATCGGACGCAACCCCCCATCCTTCTTCGGAACGATGAAGTAATGGCTGTAGAACCCTGATTCTCTCTCGAGAGGAGGAACACGTTCTATGGCCTCCTTCCTTAAGAGAGTTTCTACTTCTTGTTCCAATACCAGAGCATGCTCGGGGCCCACTAATGTAGGAATAACCCCGTTGAAGCGAGGTGGACGAGAACCGAACTGAATTCTGTAACCTCTCTCTACAGTCTGCAGGACCCATTGTGAGACATTCGGCAGAAGTTTCCACGCTGCCAGAACATCTACTAAGGGAACCAGTCTCTCGAGACTGGCGTCTGGTGTTACTAGAAGAGCCACTTCGGTACCCTGAAGCGGTTGACCGGCAGGGAAAAACCGATCTATGCTCTCTAGCGCCCTCATCTGAGGGTGTGAGCTTTCCCGTGCCCTACCGTCGCCGGGCGGCAGCTGGGAATTTTGCTCATTGGAGCTCACTGAGCCCTGAAGCACCGAGGGTGGCAGGGTTATCAGTAAGTCTCCCCGAGGGCACTGAGGAGGATCGGGCACCGTGTGCTGAGGTGTGTACCTCTCCTCCCCGTGGTGGGCTGCCCTCGTGGCCCTGACGGTGGAATTGTCAGGGCCGTTTGGCCGAGGTCCTCTTAGACATAATAACGGTCCGCAGATCCGTTTTCTGTCTAGAAGGCCCCGGCCGAGAGCGCTGCCCCACCCCTTGATCTTTCTGCGGGGGAGTACGGGTCGCGACGCTCTGTTTCTGGGTCTTGCGATATGAGGAGCTAGACGGCTGGGACTGCTCCCGCTCAGCAGTCCCAAATACCTGGGGCCCACGAGGGAGGAAGCGCTGGAATGCCGCCGCTTGCTTCTTCGCCTCCTGAAATTTCTCGAGAGGCCAGAAGGCGATAGCGGGGCATCCAGCAGGAAGAATCTGTCCTTATCTTGTAACTCGGACAGATTCAAACACTCACAATGATGGCAGGCAGCCCCCTCGAGAGCTGCCCGTGCATGCTCCGCTCCCAAACAGATGACGCACAAATCGTGTGTATCCTCACCCGAGATATAACGTGGGCAAGGAGGAACACACGACTTGAAACGCCGTCCGCTCGCCACATTCTTTTTTGATTTTGGCATTGTTTTTCTCGCTTAACTTTGTTTTACTGACTGAGTGCTTTGCATACATTCACACACACACCACAGACGCGCTCGCTGAAGAGCAAAAGCTAACAGGCGCGCTGGCCGGATGTGCCTTTATGCTTCCTGGCTGCTTACGTCACCCCGCTCGTGACGTCTCGCTTCGCTATTGGACTGATTTAACACATGCTTCAGTACGGTGTCTCGCCGGGGGCGTTCCCAAAGCGTTCGACGCAGCGTCTCGTTCCTGAAGGGGAACCACAGTTAATAAATTATAACACTTATCAATTCATTACACTATGCATTTTAATTGCATTAATTTATAATTATTTCCGACAAGATATAATGTATTACAAGGCACATTATGAATAATTATAATGCATTATACCCTCCTTTAATAAGTAGACAGT
>NW_015634501.1:192459-200094 GCF_001515625.1 Sinocyclocheilus rhinocerous
CCTGACGGTGGAATTGTCAGGGCCGTTTGGCCGAGGTCCTCTTAGACATAATAACGGTCCGCAGATCCGTTTTCTGTCTAGAAGGCCCCGGCCGAGAGCGCCGCCCCGCCCCTTGATCTTTCTGCGGGGGAGTACGGGTCGCGACGCTCTGTTTCTGGGTCTGGCGATATGAGGAGCTAGACGGCTGGGACTGCTCCCGCTCAGCAGTCCCAAATACCTGGGGCCGGCGAGGGAGGAAGCGCTGGAATGCCGCCGCTTGCTTCTTCGCCTCCTGAAACCTCTCGACGACAGTGTCTACTGCGCCGCCGAAGAGGCCAGAAGGCGATAGCGGGGCATCCAGCAGGAAGAATCTGTCCTTATCCTGTAACTCGGACAGATTCAACCACAGGTGTCGCTCCGTGGCCACGAGAGCTGCCATGGAACGGCCGATGGCTCTGGCCGTTTCCTTGGTGGCCCGAAGCGACAGATCTGTGGCCCGACGCAGTTCGGCGACTGCGTCGGATTCCTCTCCCTCCCTAGCGTCCAGGTCTTTTAGCAGGTCGGCTTGGTACGCCTGCAACACCGCCATAGTGTGCAGACATGCACCAGCCTGACCTGCCGCCGTATATGCTTTCCCAACCAGGCTGGATGTTAGTCTTACTGGCCTGGTGGGAAGCTTCGGGGCCTTCAGGGACGATGCTGAGGACGGGGACAGATAGCTCGCGAGCGTCTGTTCCACCGCCGGCACCGCCCCATATCCCTTCTCATTTAGCCCCGTAATGTTGGAATAATTATTAACAGAGGGGCTAAAGAGTCGGGACGAATACGGTTTATCCCACGATCTCGAAAGCTCGGAATGGAGATCGGGGAAAAATGGAAGGCCCCGACGTGAAGGTTGCAATCTTGCTCTAAGGAAACGCTCGTCCAACTTGCTTTTGGGACGAGCGTCCTGTTTCTCGGCTGGCCATTCGATATTTAATTTAGCTACAGCACGAGTAACAACCTCCACGAGCTCCTCATACCCGAGGGACTGTGGTGGCGAGTCCACAATCTCCTCTGTGTCGACGCTCATCACATCAACCTCCTCGGAGGAAGATAGATGAAGCATCTGGCCCTCTCTCGGGGGGGAAGAAACCGCGGGGCGGGCTTCCGAACCCTGAAAGGGGGCCGTGGATCTAGCGGGTGAGGACCGAGATAAGGACGAGCCCGTCTCGGATCCCTCCGCTAAATCCACTTGCGATCCCCACGATAACAGCCGCCGCTGTGCCTCAGCAACAGCAGGGCCGGACCCAGCAGGATCGCGAGCCTGGCCGCTTTCATCGAAGAAGGCCAGGCAGGAGCGAAGCACACGGAGCGGGAGAAGCTCACAGTCATGGCAGGCAGCCCCCTCGAGAGTTGCCCGTGCATGCTCCGCTCCCAAACAGATGACGCACAAATCGTGTTTATCCTCACCCGAGATATAACGTGGGCAAGGAGGAACACACGACTTGAAACGCCGTCCGCTCGCCACATTCTTTTTTGATTTTGGCATTGTTTTTTCGCTTAACTTTGTTTTACTGACTGAGTGCTTTGCATACATTCACACACACACCACAGACGCGCTCGCTGAAGAGCAAAAGCTAACAGCCGCGCTGGCCGGATGTGCCTTTATGCTTCCTGGCTGCTTACGTCACCCCGCTCGTGACGTCTCGCTTCGCTATTGGACTGATTTCACACATACTTCAGTACGGTGTCTCGCCGGGGGCGTTACCAAAGCGTTCGACGCAGCTCGAGTTCCTGAAGGGGAACTAGTATATCAGTATATGGACAAATATGTAGCAGTACAGATATTTTTTTTCTAATTATTATCAAAGCTTAACAAACATGAAATGTAAGTGAAACACCAATGATGTACCATTAGTAAAAAAGCAATATATTTAAAATGCATTTATTTCATACTTATTTCATATAGTTCACATTCATTAATATATTTACTGATATATAGCTCGAGAGCATCATTAGCTGCTTACGTCACCCCACTCGTGACGTCTCGCTTCGCTATTGGACTGATTTCACACATGCTTCAGTACGGTGTCTCGCCGGGGGCGTTCCCAAAGCGTTCGACGCAGCTCAAGTTCCTGAAAGGGAACTGTTATTTTAAATGATTACATATTACTGAATTGAGTTTTTGATTTAATAAATGCAAATTTGGTGAGCATAAGAAACTTCTTTCAAAAACATCAAAAAAGTCTTACAGATTCTAAACTTTTAAAAACTTAAACTTTACTTAAAAGTGAGTTGGATATTCCTAATAAAAATAAAATCACCATTAAAATATTACATTTATGATTTTGTAATGACATGGGGACATGGGAGGAGGTTTGTCCAAATAAAGTGTTCTTTGGAATAACAATGTCTCCTCCCTCTAAATTATAAACCACCTACCTCCAACTAGCAATAGCAAGTAGTAAACAATGGTTTTGCCAGGCTAAAGGTTGCTGACTATTTAAACAGATCCTTTGCTACAGTATGTCCCGCCCCAACAAATAGTTTCAGTGACACATTAAGCATCCTCTCTGCATCACTCTTTTTGTCTTTTTCCTTATCTATCCTCCCTTCTTCCCATCCACATCACAGCATCCAGAGCTAATGGGAGCGAGACCACCGCAGAGTGACAGTCATGTCGAACTGTGCGTGATGAAGACAGATTGGGAGCATCAATCACTATGTCACACCAGTTTCGCTTCACACCCTCCCTGAAGACAGACCATGTCGGTCGACAGCTCCAGACTCGAGACCACTGCAGCAGTGATTGATTAGAAGATCACAGGACTCATGAAAGTATTGTGTTACAGGTACTTGTGTGTGTGTCCTTTGCAAAGTGCTGTAATTGTGGTTACATAGTGAACTAGTACGGTCACAATAACAAGACACCAACAAAAATAAAATACTCTGAATATTATTATAAATATTAAATTACAACAATTGCACATGGACATGGCAGTATAATCATGCCCCACTGAAGGTTTGGATTAGGAGTGGAGCTTCAAGCTTACTTTTTATACAAATTGTACGTTTTTGTACAAATCAAATTGCAGAAATTCATACGAAATTGGTAATTCGTAGATTTATTTTCCAATGAGGTTGAGTTTTATGTGTGTATAAGTAGTGAGGCTATAGTTGGATGGATGTGGCTCAGAGGAAGATTTTTTCGATTTTTTCTCTTTGTCCAAGAGATTGTGAATTTGTATTTCATTTGATTGACAGTAAACTAAGGAAAATCTGAATGTCAGTAAGAGTGGATGTATTTGGTAATAATTTATTTTATGATTTCACTGGACAGATTCTGTCACTGACTAGAGGGAAGGATAACACTTAATGTAACTTTTAAATGAATTTTTTATGACCAGAAATGGAAAGTTTTAGAAAAGGGGCACACTGAAATTTCATCCACCTAAAGTTTTCAACAAAATGCCATCCAAAAGAAACAAACAAAAACTATCTATCTATCTATCTATCTATCTATCTATCTATCTGTCTGTCTGTCTGTCTGTCTGTCTGTCTGTCTGTCTATCTATCTATCTATCTACCTGCATTACAGTTGATTTAAACCGTGTTTTGAAATTGTTGGAGACTGTAATTGAAATGCTACTAAGGCTGAACAATTTGGAAGTTTTCTGATAGAAATTGTGATTGCAATTTAAAATGTGAGCTTTAGGTTAGCTGTATAGTTGGATATTTTGCGATTATATCAAATTTATCAAGTGATTATATGAAGTATACACCAACTGCAATACAATATACAGAGGAACAGTATAAAATAACTATACACTTGTAATTATTGTTTGTATAGGGCTACTATTATAAAACATTACAGTAAAAAATAATAATAACAAATAGTCATTTTACAGCACAACTGTAAAATTACAATATTACATTTATGTAAACCCCCAAGCTTTTATTTTGCTGGAAAAGCCACAGGGGGAACTTGAAGGTTCTCTTTTGTTGGCAACAGGTTTATAAATGCATTTTTATTGCCAATCTGGTGAATGGGTGGTGCATGTTGTGTTCCCAAATGCACACCACAAGCGGCATAAACTCGGAGCAGATGCAGCTGTAGTAAAATATATCATTGTTATTATGAGCTACATGCGATTATGATTTTGTGCGGCATTTCTCCTTTTGTGTAACTTGGAGTGAGGACAAGCTATTCCTCTGACATTAAAAGAGAGGACTTGTGAACACTTTATGGTATGGTGTCAGTCATCTCCACTCGGGCTTGCATGCGTGTGGCTTCTGAGAGAAGAAGTCACAGTTTTAGATATCAAAGAAGTGCAGAAAGTGAAGTGGAGCTAAAAGGGACCGGCTGCACTGAGGGGCTGGCTGAGATCCCACTCAATTATGCAGTCGAGTGAGCCCATCCTCACTCACACATAAGTACAATACACGTCTGAGCTGTTTCATCATCCCCACAGGCCATATTAACTCACATACACACACGTCTGCGTCGGCCTCTGTGCTCTTACACATCCGACATCCCCGCTTGCTACGGCTCCAGTCGAGTCGCTGCCTCGCATTGAATACACTCTCTATCACTCGTGCCACATGACTCATTCTCACCCTTATAGTATCACCCCTTGAGCTCCCCGTCCTCTGCTGGAACGGGTGACTGTTTGTGACACTAACAGCCCGTGGCCTGGTTTCTGTTCGGCTTGCCAGTGAGAGGAAAACGAAATGAGAAGACCTGAATTTATCGTTCAGGACTCGCCGGTCAATGACAATTTAACACACCCTTTGTGATGAAGTCAAGCAGTCAACTGTGGTCACTTGCCTAATCGGGATCAATCTTGTAGGGATGGACTGGGACTAAAGAAACTGGCCACCAACAAAATATATCACATAAGCAATGTATATAGCCTAATACAAACGTTCACATACTGTATTATCTAATCAATATATATTGATTTTCACTGCACTTGTATTTTGTATGTTGAAAGGCAGCACACTTAAATTTTGGACTAAAACATTGGTGGACCAGTATTTTTCCTTGAAGTACACTATTGTTCAATTTTTACAAAAAAATGTTTTTGAAAGACATTACTTATGCTCACCAAGACTAAGTTAATTTGATTAAAGTACAGTAAAAACAGTAATATTGTGAAATATTTTTACAATTTAAAATAGTCTTTTCTATTTTAATATATTTTAAAATATAATTTATTCCTGTGATGCAAAACTGCCACATGATCCTTCCGAAATCATTCTGGTTTGGTGCTCAAGGAACATTTATTGTTATATATAATATTATTTGTATATAATCTTATTATTGAAAGCACGACACATTTTTTTTCTGGGATTCTTTAATGCATAGTTCAAAAGAGCAGCATTGATTTAAAATAGATTTTTTTGGGGTGGTTAATTTATAAATTCAGCATCGCTTTAGTTCAGGCAGGTCATGTCAGTCAAGCTTGCATAAGCTGATAGTCAGCTGTTCCTGACGTGTACCAATCCAGTCTTGACACCTATCACAGCAGTCTATTTAAATTCCCTTTCTTCGGCATCTCTTCTATCGCATCACTGCTCGCAATTTAAACTCCTTCTTTCAACCCCAACTCCACCTAACTGAACCTGTAATCTAATCTGACTTTTGTTTCTTTTCTGTATACAGTTCACTTCATTGCATGGATTCTCTATCATGTTTTTTGTATTTCTACAACTCATGTAATCCTGAATTGTAATTATGTATGCATATACTGGATCTGTTCTGTAGCCAAGGGGGGTTTGACTTGCTGCTCTCCCTGCTCTGTCCAAGCATGGCTGCATGGACAGGCGTGTGGAATTTTGCCCAAAACAGAAACATGCTGCCAACACTAACTGTATGCAATATAATTGTAATAAATATACTTTGACAAAAGTTTCCTGACTGAAAGGTCTTTACTGTCACTCTTGATCAATTTGATGGGATTGTTTAGTAAAAATCTTAATTAAAAAAGTAAAAATTTTATGCACTTTTTATTTCTATTTTATCTGAGCAATTTTATATGTACTTTAACAGAATGTTTTTTTGTTTTTTTTTTACTTTTATTTCTCTGTTCTAAAGAATAATATCTGATTTTACTACATTTCATAAGAACATCAGTCATTTAGAATTGAAGAAATCAATACATGAAGGCAGTGTCTTTTTGATAAACATGTTTCAAGTATTCACAAAAATTTCACAAAATAAAATGATTCATTTGCAAACAGTTCTCGACTCACGAATCAGAATTGGTTATTTCTTACCCAAAATGATCAAAGAATCAGAGGTAATATCATCAGAGCTCAAGTATGCAGAGGATTTGACTGGTGAGGCAAGAAGTGAATCATGGCAGATTGAAGTATTGTTTGTGACTGAATCATATTCAGGATATACATGAAGTTTTTGTTTATAAATCTGCTGTAAAAGGGCAAGATGTTTCATCTCACTGTGTGAAATGCATGACTATGCATTGGTTTGTAAGAGTGGAATTGATTCCAAATGAGTCCAGACCTCCTTAGGTCTGTTTAGGTCGCCGAATCATGTCGTAATACTTATGTGACCTAGATTCATTTTTGCACAATGTTTTTTTTTGCTCCTACCATACAAAGTTAATGTAATGTAAAACAATATAGCTTAATTGTCATTATTACAGTCATCATAACTCAAGACAGCCTACGATATAAACAAAACTTTTCTCTGTGTATTCAGCCTCCACATTCTCTGCATGCTATGCTCTCATTAACAATCTCATTAATTATCATTTGGTATGCTTTATTTTGAAAATCTAGCACAACTTTAGGGGTAGACAAAACTGCATGTGATTTTGAAGTTTACAGAGATAAACAATCAAAAAGAGATTGGAAAATGAGACAGTGTGAGTAACGACAACTGGATTCAGTTTTACTTCACATCAGATAGATATTAATTATAAAAAAATTTATATTATTATATATATATGTTGTTAATGTTGTTTAAAAGAAGTCTCTTCTGCTCACCAAACCTGCATTTATTTGATCCATAGTATAGCATAAACAGTACATTTTGAAATATTTTTACTATTATGCTTTTTCACTTTTTGAATTTTAGTCAGTGTGTAGTGTATATGTTTGCACATAAAAAAGATTTACAAAATTACAAATCTCAAAGTCCACTCCAAAGGGAGATATTTCGTTTAAAAAAAAAATCAGTTTTCAAGAACTACAATGAACGGCTCGTTTGGACTACAGCATTGTGTTCCGGGTTTTGTGATGTCACAAAGCGGTCCATTAGAATATTATTAAAATAATTCCCGCCTACGGAAATTCGAATGGTTTGGGGGTGGGGAGGGGCGAGGCCGTGGTTAGAACGCTTGGTTGAAGAAGAAGAAGGGCTGCTGTAGCCTCAAGTTTTCACAAGTTATTATACATGTACCTGAATATGTATGTTACAATTATGAAAACTTTTTATAAATTGCTGACAGTACAATACTGGACAATGATGTAATCTGCAGTATATACACTTCAATTATGAGACTAAATAAATTAAACTGTATAACAGTTTCACTGCAATTCATGTTATAATGTTAGAATTAAAGAACAATAAACATAATACATATTACCGTAGCACTCATCTGTACATAGTAAATGCAGTTATTTTTAAGCAGTTGTTGACATCCTATC
>NW_015634501.1:200124-200539 GCF_001515625.1 Sinocyclocheilus rhinocerous
CGGTTGTTGACATCGTATCTAAAACGTGATTTAGCCAAAAAAAAAAAAAAAAAACCCCAAAAAACAACAACAATAACGTTGTTTGGTAAATTTTTTTATTACGTTTTAAATATGGTTATTTTTCTTACAAAAACGCATCGATTCGCTACAGGCGGCCTTTGTTCACCCCCCGGAGCCGTGTGAGGCACTTTTTATTATGGATGGATGCGCTTTATTTCACTTCTTTTGGACTGATGAACTGTAACACCCGCTGAGTGCCATTAAACAGCTTGGAAGATCAAAGACAATTTTTAATATAACTCCGATTGGATTCGTCTGAAAGAAGAAAGTCATATACACCTAGGATGCCTTGAGGATGAGTAATTCATGGGCTAATTTTAATTTTTGGGTGAACTAACCCTTTAATTTCTATAAC
>NW_015634501.1:201202-221835 GCF_001515625.1 Sinocyclocheilus rhinocerous
AAATCTTTTGTAACATTATAAATGTCTTTATCATCACTTTTGATCAATTTAAAGCATCCTTGTTAAATGAAAGTATTATATAATTTCTTTCCCAAAAAGGAAAAAAAAATTATAATGACTGCAAGCTTCGAATGGTATAGTGTATAATGTTACAAAAGCTTTTTATTTCAGATAAATGCTGACCTTTGGATCATTATATTTACTAAAGAATCCTGAAAAAAATGTACTCAACTGTTTTAAATATTGATGATGATGATGATGATGATGATGATAATAATAATAAATGTTTCTTGAGCAGCAAATCAGCATATTGGAATGATTTCTGAAGGATCATGTGACTCTGAAGACTGGAGTAATGATGCTGAAAATTTTGCTTTGATCACAGGAATAAATTAAATTTAAAAATATATTCAAATAGAAGGCAGTCATTTTAAATAGTAAAAATATTTCAAAATATTGCTGCTTTTGCTGTATTTTGGTATTTTGGATCAAATAAATGCAGGCTTGGTGAGCAGAAGATAATTCTTTAAAGAACATTCAAAATCTTACTGTTCAAAAACTTTGGATAAAGCCAATACTAATTACCTGCCAATAGGAAATTGATGGAAAAAGGCTGTTCATTATTAGTATAGGCTTTATCCAATTTGTATGCATTCCTATTCGGAAAAGGCAAGCTTCGTCCCTTAGTCATCCCTTATTTCTAAACATTTAAATGTGACATGTTTTTAATTTCTATGGAGCAGCACAATTTGTGTATTTGCAGACGTGGTTTGGAGTGGCCCCGTTGGGTGGATTTTTTTCATGTGGAGAGATGATGAAGATTATTATATTCACCCTTAGAGGTTGTAGTCTCTCAATCCAGTCTTCAAAAATCAATGTGGGTGTGATCTGTGAAACTACCTAAATCACATCTCCCAGAGACCATCAGAGCACGGGCAGAAAGGAGGGTGAGTGTTTCTGGCTGGGTCTCCTGGCTTTGGCCCCGGGCCAGACCGTCTTTTTTGCCACTGTGTGAAAATTAAACCTTAACTGTAGGAATATGCTTACTCAGATTTGTTCATTACTGGTTATCTCTCTCTCTATCTTTCCCTTTTCCTGTCTTCTCCTCTGTGTATTCAGGGTAAGATATGGACAAGCAACTCCATTGATTTCTGTCAGTAACTCCCACCTGTGGGGACAGAGCTTCAATCCCCTTGCAGGCGTTGTGCATTTTGCGCACATTAATATGTGACAGATATATGCCGGCGGGTTATGAATCTTTAATGTATGCCCCTCCTCTGAGCTTGCCCTTTGCTACAGCTCAGGGTTGACTGAACCACCGAGGGTCACGGGGTAAAGAAGACAGAGAGCGAGTATTTTGGAGGAAAGGAAAGAAGAATGAGACTTGTTTTTTTCTTTCTGTGTTCTTGAAAATAATGACCCCAGAGCAATTTAGACGTGTCCTCAGGTCCCGAAACGCTGTCTCTCTGGTTGGAAGTGAAAATATGTTATTGGTCTGATCTCAGTCAAGGTCAGTTCAGCAGCTATGCTGTTGTGTTTGGTGCAGGCAGGCCTTTGCATTAAAATAGAACTGACGCCAATCCATTTTGACTGAATTAATTGCACCGTATAGTAATTAATTAGTCCAGTCATAATTAATTATGTGTATATTTCAGGATTGGGCAACATTCAGAACTGATTAATTCAGTGTGAATTTGGATTGAACTGGCCAGATCCACAGGTCCAAATCCAAAATGAATTGGATGAGTTGAGATAAATTAAATTTATTTGCATTTTAAAGACATTAAAGGTGGGGTAAGGGATTTCTGGTAGCCAATGCTGAAATCACCAAAACAAACACGCCCCTACACCAAAAGGGTCTCGCCCCTATTTTGATAGCTCCGCCCCACACATACGTATGCAACCAAGGCAACGATTAGTTCTGTGAAACAAAGCAAAACCAATGTTACACCGTGTCTACACCGGATGCGAGTGGTGCGGCGCGACAAAATACCATAGAACTCATTATAATCAGTGATGCTGTCCACACCATAGATATATATACATATCTATGGTCTACACTGGATGCGGCGCGGCACGACACGACAAATCCCCGACAGAAAACTGCTGCTGCGTTGTACCCTTAGAAATGTAGTGTTCCTTCCCCTTGATTCATATAAACGTGAAGGTGTTTGTTCATAAGGCTCATAAAACCTTTAAACGTCAAATATTTTGTAACCTTTCCAACAGCTTTGCGATGTCAACAATAAAGTTTGTTTTAAAGTGATGCTTATTGTGGGAATTTCTTTGAATTTCACTTAATTTTCATTCTATTGTTGTAAAATTAAAATTCAATTAAAAATCTGAAATTAATTCGGAATTTAAAAGTCATTCTCAAATTTATTCCTGAATGGTGCACAACCTAATTATAATCAATATTTACTGAAAAGTCCTGTGTGAACAGCAAGTTTTCTGTAGTGTTCAAGTCATAATTCAATACATACTTTTATTCTACTTAAAGGTGCAATAGGTGATTGTCTTCAGAAAAAAAGTTTGTTATGCTAGTTGAAAGTCTCTTCACATCCTGATAGCAATCATTAAGTTAAGTGGTCTAAATGTATTTATATGTATTTATATATTCTGTGGAAGGCGTAGGACCAAGAAATGTTCGTTCAATCAAAACACTACCTCTGCGCACCCGGTTCGTGCAGACAGGATACGTCATCAGCGCGTTCACGCACGCTGTGCAGACAGAGCGAGAATGGCAGACAAACATCAACAACCCGATCTTCCTTCCTGGTATTGTAGTACTTTTAAAGTTTTCTCACCGGGGAATGACACATGATGTAGCCCAGCGGTTCCCAGTTCCAGACCTCGCGATTCAGATAACCAGCTCGTTAGAAGTGAGCTATGTGCATGAACTGTGTTCCAATCAATATGATCCCTACACAGTGTTCATTGCTTCCTCCTCCCTGAGCAGGGGAAAGACGTTGAAGTTTACTTCACTTCAGAACATGGGCTGGAATTGGGAACCGCTGATGTAGCCTATTGTAATGTTGTCTCTGGTGTTCTTGTCTGTGAGCGTATATGCGTTAAGGAGGCATGGCTCTGGACGGCGATTGCAGGGAGGGTGGGACGTTTGCTTTCAGTGCTATCAGGCTAAAGTTAGCATTTTCCAAGATCTCCTACTGCACCTTTAAATGTTCAGCTCTAGTTTAACTCAACATTAAATTAACAATCCCAATTTAAAGCCAGTAGTGTTTAAAGTTAGCATTAAAAGATGTTTACAAACCCATTTTACTTCAGTGTGATCTTGCTTGAGTATTTCTTCTTGTTGAAGGATGTTCAACGATTGTAAAGTGAAGCATTTTCTCTCTAATATTATGCATATCAGCGTGTGTTAAGAAAGTAAATGAGGTCCATTTCTTAATGTGCTGTTACTTTTTAACTATATCTTCAGTCTGAATAAAATCAATGTTCTTTTTTTTAATCCAGCCGGCTATTGAAACTTCATATTTTCACAACTACTTAGTACCATTTTACACCTTGTACAACCACAAAAGTCTCACATTTTGGTATTTGGTTTCATGCACACAGCATTCATGGAGGACTTTGGGAGGAGGATGAGGTTCATTTCCAGTTGGACAGGCATTTGGGTGGAATCAAAAAATTCCCATCTGACAGATCAATATACTCTTCAACATATTTCTCCTGTTTGTATTAGAGCCATTCCAGCAAGCTCATAAAACGCCATCTGAGGTCTCACTCTCTTTCATATGAACCCCCAAAAGACTTCATATAGCTTTGCAAAGCCGTATATTGTATATCTTTTTTTTTTCCCTCATTCGCTTTCATTAGTCTGAGGGTCGACGTCTCTTTGCTGTTCCCCCACCGCCACATAACTTTTTTATGTTCCCCCTCTTCTCTTAATGAGTGTGTATATTTACACTAGAAGGGGTGAGCGTGTGCAATTTGTGTTTTCATGTACACCAGAAAAAGGCAGTCTCCAGCACAGAGTTGGGAATATTTTTCCCCCGCCATTTTAATTCCTTCCTTTGCTTGAGTGAGTTTTGGGAGAGGAACTTTTGCACAGAGAATCAGCCCACCAGAGAGCGAGTACAGCAGCAGCTCTCTGCTTTTTGATAAACTTAATGATGAGGGTGTTGCTTTTCTTTTTGTCAGATCTTGTGCCATGATTTTGGATGTGCGGAGGAAGAGAAAGAGAGTGAGAGCAGGGAAGTTTGAGGTTGAACAGAGAGAGCAAGTGTGATGGAAAACAATTAATGAAAGAGGATGATGGAGGTGTGAATTTCCATAAATACGGTGCAAAATGGGACGTGAAGGTTTTAAAAAAAAATTCCAAACAAAAAGTTTTTAAATGTTTTTCCAACAAAATTATTATTATCTATAAATGGTTATTAATTATAAATCCTAACACAGGCTAAAAAAGTCATGTGTAATATGTAGATGATTTTGCAGATCTTCTTACAAAAAAGTGCTGCTGTATGTTTATTTGGACATGTACCATGGTAATAATATGGTATAAGAATATTAGGGTAGTTGACAGAGCTGGGTAGTAACTGATTACATGTAATCTGGATTACGTAATCAAATTCCAAAAATTAAGTACTTGTAATTAGTTTAAATTACATTTTAAAATACTCATAATCAGACTACAGTTTTTTTTAATGATTACGTTATTACATTCTCACAATAGCAATAAATTATTGATAATTTATTTATCCTCCCTAATTTCTCTTTTTCATCTTTTCAATGTTCCTTTTTAAAGTAGCCTTTCTAAAGGATCTTATTTTGAATGGTGTTATTTTAAAATGATTTATTTTAATTTTACATTTGTATAATTTAATTAACTATTTACTTTTCATTAAACTCACAAACCCTCTGCAGTTCCTTTACGAACCCCATGTTGTTAATTACAATGAATGGAATATATTTTCTTATTCTTTGTATTGTTATATCAATATGGTACAAGATTATCCAATTTTAATCAATGTGATAAATGAGTTCAAAAGTAGTTTGAACCGACCTCATATGTCATCAGCCCGGAGCTGCTTCCGTGTAGAACAGTGAGTGCAAGCTACATTAAAGTGATTATTATGTTTTGAATATGGATATTTTTCTTACAAAAACGCATCGATTCGCTACAGGAGGCCTTTGTTCACCCCCCGGAGCCATGTGAGACACTTTTTTTTATGGATGGGCGCATTTTATTTAACTTCTTTTGGACTGATGCATGCAACACCCGCTGAGTGGTATTAAACAGCTTGAAAGATCAAAGACAATTTTTAATATAACTCCAACTGGATTCGTCTGAAAGAAGAAAGTCATATACACCTAGGATGCCTCGGGGGTGAGTAATTTATGGGCTAATTTAAATTTTTGGGTGAACTAACCCTTTAAATACTGTAATTCAATTCAGTGTATAGGCTATGTGTATGGCATCACGTGCTGGCGGAAGTCAGCGGCAGCGCGAGAAGCGAGCAGAGAAAAGGGTAAGCTACTCCTCTCAGAAAACGTACAAATAAAGAAAACTTTAGATGTTTAATTACTATTTGGAGCATTGGGTATTTATAATACCGTTTCTGTCAGGATTACTGGTGATGAAAGAAAAAGTTACCAATTATTACAATCTCTCAAAGGATCATCAAAATGCTGCTAATCAGGATCCCAACAGACTTTCTTTTTTTTTAAAGACAATTTTACCTCCTAGTATTAATTCATATTTTTGTGGAACTACTTCCAAGTACATTCATTAGGTTCTGCAGTGTGACACATTTCACATAATAGAACCATTTTTTTAGTTAATAAGCACAAAGTTTACTTATTTGTGTGGATGTTAGCATATGTGAGTCTTAACTGCTGTAAACAAGCTGTTAAAGTAGCTTAATAGTGTTTCAACTCAGCATTTTGTTGACAGATTTTCTATTATAATGATTATAACTGCAGTTTTATGAGCTTATAATAATTAAGAGACTGTACTAATACCTTTAAAAATACATTTGTCACGCCACAGGACCATTTGGAGCTGGTTTCAGGCACCCAAAAATGAGCGAAGGGATTGTTTTGATGTCCAAAACACGAAGACATTTCCAACATTGCAGAAGTTTCTGCTATGTGGTGCCAGGGCCATTATTGCCCTCTCAATCACACGTTTTCATTTGTCCAGGAACACATGCCTCATTTACCATGTTCTCCGGTCCTGGGCCTTTCTTGTTAAATTATGCAGATAATGGCGGTCCGTTGGTGTCCAGGCCTGCTGTGGGGGCATATGGCCTCCTCTGAGAGCTAATGACAGGAACTATGACACCCTTCACCATATGTGCAGCGTCTCTGACTCTCGACTTCACTCGCACAGGAACTCTCCTCTGTCACTCGCTTTTGGACCTCTTCCCCATGTCTGACTGTCAAAGCCAGTCACTGTCAGCGTCTGTACACCTTTCTGAGCCGCTCTCTATTCTCTGAACTCTGGGTGGCTGACCTTCTGCCTGCAAGTTGTTCATGTCCCCTTATACTCTCCCTGCTTTGCTCCGGCTGCCATTTTGGAGTTGTTTTCTTTCAGCCTCCCTTTCTATCTGGTGGCATGAAGTATGTGGGGCCACTCAGATGGCTTGGATGCTTGCCCAATATCGCTGGGACATCTGGGCACTTTTGGCTGCCAAGACTATGTCGAGTCTCCCTGGTCCTTGGTATTGGGGTCACATTTCTAAAGACTGATGGGCAACCTAGGGTGTGGAGCAGCTATTTTGAGATGTTGAGTGAACGTCTTTCCCTGACTGCAGAAACGGTCTTCTGAGGCTGGGTTGTGCTCCTTGGCACAGCTGAACAAAAAGGGATGAAAGATCTCAAGCAATTGTGTTTTTTTGCAAGCGCAAAGCTCAGTTGAGTCTTTCTTTTGTTTGCAGACGATATTCTCAGTATAACCCAACTCACCTCGACTGCTTGTCATCCTGGCCTGTTGAAGCAAATGATGAAAATAGATGATGTAATGGTGTGTAAGTCAGCAAAGCATGATCATTTCAATAGTGCATTTTCTCATTTTAAAATCAGAACCGTTGACCTCTTCTCTGCTCAAATCACAATTAATCTGGTCAAAATTAATGACCTGGGAGAAGGAGATTCTTTGATATTTGGATCTCCCTAAATACCGGTATATATATATACTGTATATATATATATATATATATATATATACGTTTAAAAAACGTTCTCTTATCTGAGCTTAAAGTCAACATGAAATGGAAGTTAATCTATTTTATAAAACATATTATAGATGTTATTGTGAACGATTCATCCATTCATGCAATGAAAAACAATTGAAACAATTTTCACTCAGAAATTTCACAGTTAAAGCAATAATAAAAAAAAAAAAACGCTGTTGAAAAGTGGATCGGACTGAACACCAAAACACACTTGTAGTCAATCAGCAGTAAGGGGCGTGTCCACTAGAGGTCTGCAAGCCCGCTGAGTCCATTCGGGCCGGGCTTGGGCCTTTTTAATTTTTTTTTTACAGATCGGGCTCCAGTTGGACTCAGGCTCATTTAGCTTCTCTCCTGTTATTGTGCCAATATACGCGCAGAGCACACATAGGCTACTGTATTCAATATTGTTCTAAATTACGCTGAGCTCCCTCACTGTCTGGTCAGCTCTTTAAACCTGCTGCAGCGGTGGTTTTTGGTCCGTTTAGGATCGGATATCTTTATTGGCTACTGAAGTGCCGTCAAAGGTTTGAATATCAGTTCAAATTGTGGGCGTACTCAGTAATGAACTATGATTTAAAAGTAACGAAGTAGATTAGCCTATTTTGCTTAATTTGTACTTAAGTACAAGTAAAAGAACAGCTTTAAAATTATACTCAAAAAAGTACCCGAAAAACTACTTAATTACAGTAATGTGAGTAGTTGTAATTCGTTACCTCCACCACTGCATATTTTAAGTTGTTTCCAATGCAAGTGATCGTGCCGGTGCCTCCATGTCCTGCAAAGCGCGCTTTAGCTCCTCTCCGCACAAACGATTGGATATACGTCTAACAGCGCACATTTATATAGGTTAAACATTTAAACTAAAATTGTGATATGCTTGAACTGTTTTATATCAATAGATTTAATTTAGGCAAGTCGTGATGATTTGAGAAGGCTAAATTTCTGTCTGCCGCTGGCCGCTTGGTCGTTATTTTAAAAAACAAAAAATAACATATAACGAAAATGCTCCAAACGTTTTTTTTAAATTAACTTAATAAAAAAACGAAACAAAATATAATCACTTTACCATTACATACAAAACTGAACTATTTTAATAGCTGAAACAGTAGTAAGCTGTTTTGGGAGAAGGGAAAAAAAAGACGGGCTCGGGTCGGACTCGGGGCAAGAATTCTGAAGAGCTGTCGGGCAAGGGCCGGGCTAGGGTCTGAGCAGCTCAGTGGAAACCCCCCCCAAAAGTGAACCGTACCAAACCGTACCGTACCGTGCCGTACCATGCAGTGGAAAAGCACCATTAGAGACCGGTGCAGGGTTCTAGTGTCCACTCATGATGGGGGAGGAGAGAGAGCTCAGTACACAAGACAGACATTAACAGAATGACTGTAGAAAGAGAAAGATGACAGAGGAAAAAGAGGAACTCTTTCAGGTCAGTTAGGTCAGTTAAGGTCAGTTATGATCAAGCAAGAGGTAGGACCCACGTTAATATCTGAGAAGCTTTCCAGCGCTGGAGAGACCTTAAAGAAGACATATTATGCCCCTTTTTACAATATGTAATATAAGTCTCTGCTGTCCCCAGAATGTGTCTGTGACCACACATCCGAAGCACACGGACAGAAAGCAGCTGCCACAGCACATGAGTACTAAACAAAGTTCTCATTCACACACAAGTTTACGTTAAAAACACACGAGTTACAAAAACAGTCGGTTATGTCTGTGAAGGTAAACGGCTGGGAAATAAATCGCATGTTTATTTTAGATCTGTGTGGCAGCAGCAATATTGTCGCTTGCGAAATCAAAATGACGGCGCCGTGGGTGTAAACTTACAGATTATGGGGTGGTAATATTATAATGAGATCCCTTTGCCACGTCACCAAGGGAGCAAAATCAGACGCGCTCGTTTTCTCAGATGCTTGCAGAAAAAGGCTTCCCAAAAAAAAGTTACTGGGTTAATCATTTTCACGTTTCCTTGGTTGGTAGATGCACCGGGGACCTGATTATAGCACTTAAAACCTGGAAAAGTCAGATTTTCATGATATGTCACCTTAAAGAGTGGGAAGGCCTGAAAACATACACCAAGCTTAATTTCTTCTCAATATGTGAGTGACAGGGGTTTTGCTGCATTTCACAGAACTAAGATATGCTTTGCTTGAATACTCATGTGTCCTCTTCACTTATTTGTTCATTTGCATTATTATTTTCCTTTGATTTAGATATGATAGAGACATTCATTACCATGTCTTATAAGCCTGGAATGTCTAAACCTTCCCCACCATCTATTTCAAGCATTTGCTCCCAAAGTGTGTCTTAAAAGTGAGATAGCATACTCCTAATATAATGTTTTTTTTTTCTTTTGATTATTCTTTTAGTGATTGCTATAACCCCTTAAAAGCATAGTTCACCCAAAAAAGAAAATTCTGTCATTAATTACTCCCCCTCATGTCGTTCCAAACCCATAAGATCTTCATTCATCGTAGAAACACAAATTAAGATATTTTTGATGAAATCCGAGAGGGTCACAGCAACGCAACTGACAAGTTCAAGGCCCAGAAATGTAGTAAGGACATCATTAAAATAGTCCATGTGACATCAGTGGTTAAATCTTAATTTTATAAAGCTATGAGAATACTTTTTGTGCTCAGAGGAAATAAAAAATAATGACTTTATTCAACAATTTCTTCTCTTCCGTGTCAGTCAACACACGTTCATGAGAGTACCATGACGTATGCATGTGATCCTGCTGACAGGAGCCAGCGTTCTGACATAGAACCCAGATGTGCTACGTATTGTCGTCATAAGCATGTCGTAAGATTTTGACAGAGGGGATGACTTGCAATTTTTTGCCCAGCCTTACTTATTTAAACCAGAATATATGTAGAAGACTGACATGGAAGAGAAGAAATTGCTGAATAAAGTTGTTATTTTTATTTCTTTACGCACAAAAAGTATTCTCGTAGCTTCATAAAATTATGGTTGAACCACTAATGTCACATGGACTATTTTAACAATGTCCTTATGTTTCTGAGCCTTGAACATAGTAGTTATGTTGCTGTCTATGCAGGGTCAGAAAGCTCTTGGATTTCATCAAAAATATCTTAATTGATTTTTTTCGAAGATGAACGAAGGTCTTACAGGTTTGGAACGACATGAGGGTGAGTAATTAATGTCAGAATTTTCATTTTTGGGTGAACTGACCCTTTTATCGTTGCCTGTGTTGTATAGAGTGTACGTGAATTTGGGGCTGGAGGCATCAAGACAGGGGTGTGATCCTTTTGAGTAGGGCTGTGTTTGTTTTGGTGATTTCGAATATCAACAGCATTTTCCATAAATCGCTTACAGCACCTTTAATTACAAAGAAATGGCAAGTAACACATTGAATTAAATGTGAAATTTTTAAGTAAAAAAAACTGAAATAGTATTTTCCTGTAAAACATACTCCAATAATTGTATTTTTTTTGTTTTATCAGTCTATTATTATATTTTAAAAAGTTTGTCATTTTTAATCAAAATATAACTGGATCCTCTGGTGAAGTGACTTTCTGGTGGTGCATGCAGGACTTGAATTTTTCAAGATTGCATTAAGATCTGCCTCCTTCCAATCAATGGCCAATGGTTAGAACCAAGTCCTTGCTCAACAATTTTTTTTTGAGATTTTTTTGATAATAATTTTTTTTTTTTCAGTTGTATGTCACAATATGGAAGAAAAGATCTTACATAATCTTACATTAAATCTCAATGTAAATATGGGCACAGGGGGCCCCTTCGGTAGAAACCGCATCCCATGGGGGCCTCCTTGGACTGCGGGGCCCCAAGCAATTGCGTGGTGCCTAAAACACTACGAAATATGGGTAAGAAAAAAGCCATTTGTGGCCTTATTCTTCTGAAGTGTAACCCTGTTCCTCTGTGACAGACAGAGGGGAAATCTGCTTGATGACCATTTCCATGAAAATTTAAATTAAATTACTCAAAAAATGAAATGTTGTGTAACCAAGTAAAATGCAATAATCTGGTATTGCTTATATTTTATGAGACTTACTAACTTTGACACACCATCATTAGGGTCTTCAGGGGTCTTTTTATGATGTAATTTCCTGTTTTATTTTTGTTTACTGCATGTTGGTTGCACCACAACTTTGATTTTGCAAACAACAGTTTTTCAAATATTAATAAAGGGACAGCAACACTGCACTTTCAGTTCCATTGACTTTCATTCAAACCCATATGAATGTGGAAGACAGGAAACGCGAGCTCATGCGAATTGCGCTGCAAATTTGTATCAATTTTTTTCATTATCATATCGGGAAAGTTGTATCACTCTGACATTTATGACATTGGGCCCTCTAGAAAACACTTTTTTTCTTGCCCATGCCCATCACAGAAGATATGCATTCATGTCACTGAACTCTATGAATTGCACATTTAGTATTTTTTTTTTTTATATTTAGTAAATAGATGGGAATGTTTTACATTAACCAGAAAAAAAGTAAATTCCTTTGCCTATATTTAATAATGTAAGAAACAGAATAAGACAGACTAACGTGTTTGTTAGGTCATGGTCAACATTTATGTGTTTGAGACGTAAAGAGACTGTTACAGATGGACAAGAACGAGTCAAAGTGAGCGATATGCATTGAATGATTGAGTGCATGGAGAAAGACACTCGATGGATGCAGATTTAATGTTCTGGCGTTAAATTGAGCTGCTCCCAGCAGTAAGGCGAGCGATTTGGTATTCTTATCACGAGAGTGTTTTTCTGTGGCCTGGTATTATAATGACAGATCAGAGCAAAGGGGCTGAAAAGGTCAGAGTCAGTACAAGCTCAGTCTGGAGTACTGTCTTCATTCTACTCCTAATTAAATGTCAGCATCACGGCCAGGAGGAGACAAAGCAGAGGAGAAAACCTGGATCTAAATGTCACTCTTGCACAGGCCTGTTTTCTCCACTGAAGGCCTGAGCAACTGTGGCGACAGAGTAATCCTGAACACTGAAGTGACAGCGTCTGTCTGTCTGAGAGATTAGCCACAGAGCACAAAGTCTTACTGCAGGCTGATATATGCTTCCCTGCCCCCCTTATTTAGTCTAATGAGGCAAGTTGCTTATTTTGGGCTTGTTTTGTTAGATCAGGTTGCTTGTTTTTCTGAAGAGGTTTTGGCAGCTCTAGTTTTGCAATGTCTGCATTCTTCCATTGAATGTGAAATGTGATCAAATATATGATATATGCATCAGAGTGGCCTTAAATTTTGGCCGATGACATTCAGCATGTGCCATTTCAACAATGGCAATTCATAACGATTTTCAGTTTTGGCAAATTGGTGGCTGATTCATATGAATTTGTACAATCTCATTTGTATGTTGTTTTACAATCTGCTTCCACCCCACTGATGGTTAGGTTTCTTTTGTCTTTGTCTAAAAATCATATGTTTATGTACCAATCACATTAAGTGAATTAATATGAAATCACCCCTTTGTTTGAAAAAAAAATCTGGTTGGTTCTGTAAACTTTCAACTTTTGAGTGTCTGATTCATTGTTTCAAGTGATTAAAAAAATATGTGTAAATTCACTTTTCTGGGATTACATGCCACTTTGCAATGTAAATATTTGTTTATTTATTATAAGGCAATAACCCCTTTTTCAGTCCAGAATTATATAATGTAATTTATTTTTGATTTGTTATACCTGTTTAGTTTTCAGAATTCTGAAATTGTCTTATAATACAACAGGTCGCTAAGGGGGTGCAAATGCAATAAGAATTGTTTTCCAGTCATTTCCATTAAATCTTCAGAATTCCTGAAAGATTTAAGAATTTAATGGAACATGAAAAATCTTTTAATGGCAGACTTTGGATTTTGACAAATCTGAGCGCAGTTTATAAGTGCGTTCAGTAGTTCTCTAGCCAGCTTTAGAATCACTGTTCTTTATGTACTTAAAGTACTAATACCACAGTGTTGTTAGATGCAGTACTGCCATTTATCAATGTGGATCAGCATGATCATCTCTTGAATATTTTTGAATTCTTAGCATATTGTCCAAACTAGCATATTGTCCAAAAGCATCACTGCTCAGGATTTTCTCTGTCATCAGATCTTTTCAACATGTATGTACTGTACGGATGTTCACACTCATTATCTTTGTCTGTCTTTTTCTCTTCTGGTTTCTTCGCCAGTAGGTTTTGATCTTTGCATCACTAACACTACACTCTTAGCATATCTAGAGAAGTGGCAGCCAATGAGTGTGAGGATTCTCATTGTGAGTCAAGTCATTTAAACATAGCAGACTAAATTGAGGGGATGACCTGTACCCTTTATAATTAAAATACTTTTTTATAGAAAACTAATATGAGTACAGTCTTCATGTGAGTGTACATCATTCAGATGATTCACAAAACAATTTATTTCTTAATTCTGCATTCAGTAGTTTGGTGCTAATTTGAAAAGTTTTACACATTAAGACATTGTTCAGGTCCCTTCTGAAGTTGTTGTAGTCTTTTTCTCAGAGAATAATTGGTGGAGCAGAAAACTTTAACCAAAAGTCTCTAGTGCTCTCCATTTAATCTCACAACTGTCTTCCTGTGGGTCGAGTGGGTTTTAGTTATTGAATAGCCAGTATTTATTAATCCGCCCCCATTCTGTTGCATAAAAATCTTTTCATGAAAAAGGATGTGCGAATACTAACACTGAATATACATGCAGTGAATTTCGAATTGTTATCGCATTGTAGTTTAGGCTTGTCTTCTGTCTAACTTTAAACGCTGCTAGCATATCGATCACGGGTAACATCAGTTGTAGTAGCAGGTTGAACTAATGACTCGTGTGATTTATAATTCAGATATCTGTCTTATCCACATGTTGTCTGAGACTTTTTCTATTTTTCTCCGAGACATACACAAAGTGTCTTTTAAAGGGAGGAACCTCATGAATAATTCATGTTGACCCACTTTTCCCCCCATTAGCTTGATATAGTGCTGAAGCTCAATAGCAGACAGTGCTTGACAGGTCCTCCAGGTGTGGGAGTTTGCTTTTGAAATAGACTTCACCTCTTTATTTCTTCTTTTTATTTTAAGGGAATGTGCTGGTTTAAAATAACAGGGTACTGGTAAGGGAGTGTGAGAGTGTCTCTCTCTCGATCCGTGTGTGTGTGTGTGTGTGTGTGTGTGCGAGTGCAGTGTGTTTTGGGAATTATCATCACGCCTCCGTCTCAGGGTCATATGGATGGATGTGTTTGCTGTCCACAGCCGGGCCATTACTGCAGCACAGCAGTCAGGAGAGAAGGAGTCAGGTGGACCTGCAGTAAGAAGTAGGTTACATTTACATGAATTACAGACATGTTCCCACCTCTCGCGCTGCCCCTCTACCCCCCAGAGACCAGAGGAGAGACTTTAGAAACAGAGTAAAAATTACAAAGGATGTTTGTGTGGTTTCGAGTTTGCTTTCTTAATGACATGGCTTAAAGGGGCCTCACATCTGCAGCTTTTTATAATCTTACATAAATAAACAGACAATACTTTAGTCTAATGGTTTGTGTGACTATTTTATTTCTCTCCCTCTGACCCTCAGAATTTAACAGCCCTTTTGCTATTCTTGGGATCATGTCATGAGGAACTAAATTTTTCTTGTTATTTTAAGATAAAAGAGTTCATTGTACTATTAGAACTAAACGGGGACCTAGAATAGAATATTGTTATGAGATATATTATATTATATTATATTTTATAGTCATAGCACTTATAGTACATATCCTTCTGAGTAGTCTCAGTGTTAGAAATGAGCAACTAAAATTAATTTTTAAGAAGGTCTATCATTGTTTTCGGTCCAATCTCAATGGTTTGAATGACACATTTCAGTGTGGATTGTTTTGTGGTCCTGTCACAGTATAGGGTAATTCAGGATTTGCAAAGAGGCTGTTATTGGACGATGGGGCAGTACAAACTATATTAGACCCCGCTGTTTCTCATTTCACATGTGAACAGGTCATTTAAATAGAAATCTTAAAGGCATAGCAGGCCATTTAATTATAATAACACAGAAAAGGTGAAAATTGTCATGGAAAACTATAAATGAACTGTTTTGGAGACATTTTAAATTATACATGAAAAATAATTTAATAAGTAATTGTATAATAAGGCCTCTTTAAGATTTCTTTGGTTTCGTTGTTTCACTGTAAACGACCATGATATGATGCTTTTGTAAATTATATATACGTGTGTGTGTGTTTGTGTATGTGTGTATGTGTGTGTGTGTGTGTGTGTATAAACGTCAATACCTTTTCTTAAGAATAGCTTTTCTTGGTAACTTCAGTTTTAAAGGGGTCATATGATGCGATTTCAATTTTTCCTTTCTCTTTGGAGTGTTACAAGCTCTTGCATTGGAGCTTTGCATTGTGACATCACACTCTTTTAATTCAGAAGAGCAAGAAAAAGATCTGTTTTCTGTGATCTGACCCTTTTATAATGAACAGCACCCAGCTATTCAGGAAATTACACATTGTTAAATGTTAAAGAAAACGGAAGGATGCTTGGATTAGTTTCACTCTTGAACTTCAGCAGAATTGAGTGCATCTAAATGTGACAGACTCAGGAAACTAACTGTTGATCACTGGCATGCAGCTTCCATTTGCATAATGGTTTGAATGTTTTATTATTATGGCTTTGGGTTTTGTGCGGTTTCAGTCACCCTTTGGAATGAATATATTCTTTCATTGTTCTGTTCAGAGTAAACTATGAACAGTGAAGGTGTTATGCTAAAAATATATGACCAAACATTCAGACTAATTCATCGTCTGTGTCATTTAAATTATTAAAACTCATGTTAAATATTCACACACAAAATATGCGATGTAATCTCAGAAATTCATTCCATATCTAAGTTTCCTCCATGAATATTTCAGACGTGGAGAACAGCGGAAATTAATCTCGGATCTATTATTAGAGTAACCAGACTGCTTTGGTATGAGATGAAATCAATCAAATTGCTAAGATTTTAAAATCCTTGAATACCACATTATACACCGTAATAACTGCAAAAGATGAACTTTGCTCAAAATATCACAGGGCTTTATCTTAAGCACTGTTCAGATGGGATGTGTTTTCTAAAGAACATATATATATATATATATATATATATATATACATACTGTACATACATACACACACACACGATTTATTATATTTATTATTTTTATTTATTTATTATACTACCAGCATAGGAATGTTATGTTAAAAAAAACAACAACAACAAAAAGTTGCTTTAGTTACATTGTTCAGTGAAGGTTAAAATAAATGAAGGAAATCATTGTGAAAAGAAAATAATATACTGCAATCACAAACGTTCCTATCTGGATGAGATTACATTTCTCAGAGGACCCTCGAGTTAGCCAAAAACAGTAGGTAATTTGCTCTGTAATTCCAAGTTGTGAGAGGGAAAACACAAATTTACCAGACCTCCTCAGGGAAAACTAGTCCCGTCCAAATAAGGCTATGGATTTACATCATCCAGGTTTTGCTCATCCTTGAAAAATGCCAGTTCCATGAGGTTTTGTTTATTGGATCCTGTCTCTTATGTTGTAATGAGAATTGCGCTAGCTGCATGTTACCATGAAGCTGGGCACCAGTGTCACTTGTCTGCTGCACAACGGAGCTTTTCTTGACTGTCTCATTTGTGAGTCATACGCTGTCTGCTGTGGATGAATGTGGAGCCATGTTCATTGCTTAAATCACAGGATTTCTCACTATGCTGCTGGTGACATAATTGTGCTTTTCCCCCTTTTCTTTGCATTTCACAGTCTCCGTTTAGACCAGTGACATTTGCTCCCAGCTACCCCCACTATTCTCCTTTTCTCTAATGATGGGCCGTGTAAATGTGTGTTTGTGTGGGTATGGCAAGAGATGCGCTGTCAAAGAGAGCTGTCCACCCACTAGCCAGTTGTTACAGGAAATGTGATAAAGAAATGCTTTACACGTTGTCCTTCTCCTTCGCGCTCTCTCGCCATCACTCTGCCAAATCGACACATAGACATACAAGCACGATCCACTCCTACTCTGGAACAACTGTTTCTGCCGAGGCATTGCTGTTGGTTGTTTATCTATGATTTCTTGAGAGGAAGTCGGACTGTCTTTTCCTCTCTCTCTGGCCAGCCAAACACATACTTTGTGATTAATGAGGACGCTGGCCAATGTGGCTGTGACAGTGCTTCCCAACATTGAGTGGCAGTCTTGTGAGCTCTTTCGGAAACCAAGGAGAACCTTATTAAGCTGATTGATTACCAAGAACTTTCTCCAGGTTATTGTGGCCTCTCTTGAGGTTGAGCTCATATGTGTAATTTTCTGTACCCCATGTCAATGAGGATTGACCACATTTATATTCCGGGTTTAGTGTAATTAACTGTCAGCTGTGCATCATAAATATAAATGTGAAATTGGTATCAGTACTTCAGTTTGATCAGAATACAGCAGAAGGAAGTTATTCTGAATCCAGTCTGTCCTTAATGCAATCCACCAACTTGGAAAACGGTGATATTTAATTTGGTCGTGAGGGGATATACTGTAAAGCTGTGTCTGATCAGATTAACAATGAAAGCTAATGCTATGCCACACGTTTTCTAATGTTATCACCTAAGGAAAGCCTGTTCAAGAAGAATAACAAGGGACCCAAGACCAAGCCTTGTGGCACCTCATACTTTATCTGTGTTGGACAGATCATTATTTCCACAAACAAAGTGATAATGAAGTAATAGATAGGATATAAACCAGACTAGCATACTAAATGCAGAAAAAAAATAGCTATAGGCTACTTTGCTGAAATGGCATATACAAGATAAAATGCAAATGCATCTGCTTGAGCACTGACCTAACATATATTATTCATGCATACATAGATAAAAGCATAAAAAATGACAAAAATGAAATTAGTAAATGCTGGTACCTGGTCTGTGGCTTGAAATGTAGTTGAAAGATATTTATGACACAGAACAATACAATTGTGACATGGACGATGAAAAAGCGAAACCATACAGTTTTTCATGCAAAGATCCTCATTTTTACTAATCCAATCATTTGCACATGCATTCACACTAATCAAAGAGACGCACTGCCAATAGTGGCCTACATTCAAAAGCCAGTTTCCTCTACTTATTTATTTAAATGCTATCTTCATAACACAAATAATCTCATAACAACACGCCAATAGTGTGAGGATGTTGCCAGCCTTCATCCTCATTAGGACAAATGTTGTGAAACAGAAGATGAGAAGCACTTTTCGGCTTCTAACGAGACCTCAGGAAAAGAGACCTGAGCTCCGTTGCATGAAACCTGACTCTTCGCCCTGCTCCCCATCATTCTTTGCTAATAAGCACAGAACTTTGTCTCTGCCGACTGTTTTCGTTCGCGATCCGCAACATCATTATTACAGCTGTTTGAAGTTTTGCTCTCCTTTCTCGCACATCTGCTCGCCTGGCAAGCTCGGGGAACACAGACACTGGGAAGGAGGCAGGGATGAGCGGTGGAATCGAGAGAATGAGGGAGAGAGAGAATGCAGAGGCGAAATTTGCATATCACATAAGGAGAGAGGTTGGAGAAAGAGTCCTGGAGCAGATGTCGATTTGCATATTCAACAGTGGGCCGGCTGAGAGGGGGTTAGGAAATGTTAGCTGGACACTGGCCTATTGTGTTGCTAACCTCTCTGAATGCACGGAGAGCCCGTGTGCTCGGGAGGGGGGCACAGGTAATGAGGACAATAGCCAACCTGTTTCATTCTTTTGTGTTAGTATTGGTTCTCCTGACAGACTGCTGTGGAGAGCCATGGCCTACTTATAACAGGTGTAATAGGACTGAGCCTCCCTGAAAAATGGAGGAATGTTTATTTATTTTGGCGTGATACAAAAATGGATGGTTCAGTGGCCCAGAACATAGAGAAAAACACTGTGTTTATGTTGCTGCTTGCTTTTACTCTTTCTTTCTTTGGTCAGCATTGGGACATGCTGTATCTGTGAATAAACTGAATTTGAGAAAAACTGAAGGAATGATGGGGGGAAAATGAGAAAACGAGGGAAAGAGAGACAGAAAGAAGAGTGTTTCAGTTCATTGTTAGGTAGTGGTGAGTCACACACTGAGAGTTTGGACATGGAAAAGGAGCTCAAATGGTAACAATGGAAATTGAAATGATTGGGACTATTTCAGTTCCTTCTCCAAACCCATAGCTTTACGTATCCTCTCAACTTATAGGGTTCAACCACTTCTTGTTTTCATCTATTCCTGAGGGAAGGGAACTTCCCCGGGTATTTGAAGTTTTCCAAGCTTGGCGCCAAGCTCTCGTTAGAGTTGGAGCAGATGATTGACAGGTGTTGTTTACAGACATATTTTTGGCATGTTAATATCATCAAACAGAATGCACTCATCTGACCTGACAGATGCAGTTAATTAGAGTAAAAAAAGTACGCTATATAGATCTTGTTATCTAAAAACATGCACCACCCAAATCAAGACTGCCTTCATCATGTTTCATTTTAAGTCCCCCTCCCCTCACTCTGTTTTTCTCCTTTTCTCTTACTTCATACATATCTCTGCGGACTCATATTAAGATTCAGTCTTACATCTACAGTTTAAAAGTTGGACTCCCACACAAAGACGTTCCGTTAAGAAATACTGTATGTGAATCATAACCCTCCGAGCCTGAACAGAATGAGAGAGGAAGGCTGAGTTATGTATGTAAAGCACAAGGAAAATGGGCCTGACCCGTAACCCAATGAACTGTGAATCCCTGAGCCCTGCTGATACATGAGCACACCAAAAAGAAAGACGCAGAGCCAAATGAACGCACACATTCCTTGTATATTTCTATCACACGACCCATTCACACCAAAGGCAACACAACGTTATCCAGATTGCTGAGACTGGAGGCCAGATGTGGATGCACACAGCACATAAACAGATGTTTACACGCAAACGTCGCCCGGTATGGCGGGCCATGTTGAGGAGACAGACAGCCACAGTGGAAAAACAACACACTCGCTGTATCAAACTGCTGTGACACTCCACTGAACATTCCATAATGCATTTCATGGTAATGCACTGCATACATATGCATGTGATTTGTGTTATCTCATGTATTGTGTCTCTGGTGTTTCTTTACATCCCACTAATCTTTGCTTTAGGGCTACAACAACTAATCCATAATGAAATTAATCAGAACATAAACATATTTCATTATCAGTTAGCTAGATATGTGCTCTGAGGCACTGGTAATCTCAGTCAGTGATGCCACTTTACAGTAAAAATGCATTTCTATAGAAAAAGCATAGTTGAATAATGCCACTGGTCACAGAGAGCTGCAGCAGAGAAAGTGCATGACCCAATTTGTCCAAAGCTCTACATAATAAAAGCTTCAAATAAGCACATAAGCAACAGTTTTATGCTGTTTAATGTGGTTGGCAGATCCCCCCCCCCCCCC
>NW_015634501.1:222077-227758 GCF_001515625.1 Sinocyclocheilus rhinocerous
CATTTCAAAAAAGTATATTGTATCTATAAATTAAGGTGCTCCTCTGTTAAGTCAAGCGCCTATTTCTATTTCACATAACTTGTCCCAAGAGCACGAAAGTTGCCGTTAAATGTAAAATAAGAAGTGTTGTCTAAGACATAGTCAGGGGGTGGAGATGTACCACTTGTAGACATGAAAGCAAGAATTGTAACAGTCAACCAAACAATGATGAATATGTTTACTCTAACAGATGTGCATTGACTGGAGCAGCCTAGAAAGTAAAGTTTCATTGTGTGATCTTGCACCATTCGAAATTAAACTGGAACTTAAATTCCTGAATTTGAATTATAACAAACAAAATGCAAAATTGAATAAAACATATGTTAAACTGTAACTAAAAAGTTTGTTTGAAAGTTTTAAAAAAGGTTATAGGCCTTACAGACAGAGAAAGATAGAGATAGATATTTAAAATGCAGAGTCTTCAGAACTCCAGAGGCTTCAAAAAGCAGTTATTCCGTTATTTATTTTAATGCCTGTAAAACTCTTAATGTCTTAATAATGCAAGATAATAATCATACACTGATTCATTTTGGTATTAATACTGTTGCCATAGAAACACATAGTTCTGAGTCCGAGGACGTGAACAGCTCTCAGTAGAACGTCCAGTTTGTATTCTAATAATTACTGTAATTACGAAATGGTGTGAATGCAGCATTACAGTTCAGTAAATTCCTTTTCTTGTAATTAATATTTAGCTTTCAGTGAAGTGTGGCCAATTCAATACAGATTCACATTCATGAACTGAAAGGGATTTCAAAAATATGTTATTGAAACATAATCTTTACAAACACTTCAGGTGTCTCCTCTTATTCAGTTAGGACTTCCAAGTGTTTGTTTGCCTGTTACCTACATAGAAAACAGCTGCTCAGAGACATTACCAAGATGGCCGCCAAGTGAACTGACTTATCTTAAAATGGACTTTAGTTAAGAATGTTAAAAATGTGGGGGGAAATAGGCTTTTTTATTTTACTTTTTCTGTTATTTAAAAAAATGTATACATTAATTGATTAGCAAAATACTCATTAGTTGCATTCTATGTTGCTTGACCAAAATCATTTCAAATATGCACCGTGTGCTTAGGTTTCTCTCTTTCGCTTATGTTTTATTTATTCATTTTCACTCCCATCCCATCCATCCTCCTTTCTATTGTTTGGGCCTCTGTCCTCCTCAGTTGAAACTTGTAGCCGCTGCACAACCAAAACGATATCGATTGGTGTCCTTTGCAGCTTGTGTGATAACCTTGTGGTAATAGCGTTTCAGGGCTTGCCGTGGATTTTTTCCAAACATATTCTGTCATTTTCCATGATTTATTGTTCCGATAAGCACCAATTAAAGCTGCAGCACTCTGTACCGCACCGACTATGCAGTGCATCATGGGTAGCTGCAGCTGCCTGATTCATTCACGTTCTGATAGCCTGTGTCTATTTCTAATCATGTCCATTAATCAAAACGGACAGAGGGAGAGACGGAAGGGAAAAACATAGAAGGTTTCATCCTCTAGGCATCAAAGAGTGTGGCTATTTTCCTCCTCTTCAGTGGTTGATTTGCACCTCTTCTCTTTCCTTTGTCATCCAGAACTTATAACTGAATAATAGAATGGCTCTCAGCCGCATGAATGCTTCGGTGTCCCCGACAGGAATGTGAGCAGCTCCAACAGTTGGAAGGAGCGAAAGGGGGATGGAGAAAGAGTGCGGGAGAGCATGAAAGCAAGAAACAGAGTACACAGTGACACCTTCATAAAGATTTTAGCATTCTGTCCAATTGCGAATGTCTTTTTCTTTGACTTCTTCAAGAAAACAGAGAAAAATAGGGATAGAGGTGAGATTCCCTCTGTGTACTGTTGTAAAAACGTTCAAAAGGAAGTGACAGCATTAATGATTCTTCTTAAGGTGAGCCGCCAGTATCCATATCTGTGCGAAATATAATATCATCATCTATTATGCATCTTTACATTAAGCGTCCATTAGCCCGTCCTATATATATGTAGAACTGCCTGGTTGATATCCATACATGAAGAACTCTTGCTGAATCAACTGATTAATTTGGACAAGTCAATTTATCAATCCCAACAACCGTATAAATATATCATGTTTTCAGCTTCGCCAAAATACAGGATAACAGCTTTTCCCTCACATCTCTAGTGGCGTAGCATCTAAACAGAAAGTTTTTGAAAATAGCAAGTTTCCTCAAAAGTTTGTTTAGTGAAATATATTCAAAGAGCATGTATTGATCTAACAAAGTGATTTTAAAGGGTATATTGTCAAAAGATTTTACAAACATCCCAGATTAATTATGGATTCAGCACAACTCGTAAGATCTTTTCCCCTCCTTGGACCATCTCTGATAAAATACTGTCTTACCGAATTCTCTTTTTCAGAGATTTCTTATATAACTGTGGTATGTGGGTGTTTCTGTGTGTGTGTTTGCATAGACTCAAAATAATAATTCTTGTGCTGACCTTCATTCAGTTGTGGACAGTGGTTCTGCAAATTGGAAATGGGATTTGTCAGCGTTAAACTACAGACTCTGCTAAAATACCAAACTTGAATGAGTAAATCAGTAGAATTCGTCAAACTAACCCAACTGCGTCTCTTGCAATTAAATTAATAGTTCACACAAATATGAAAATTTGTTGAAAATTTACTCACCCTCAGGCCATCCAAGATGTGGATGATAAAAAAACATCACAATAATCCACAACCCACATGACTCCATCAATGAATGTCTTGTGAAGCAAAACCTGCATGTTTGAAAAAAACAAATCCATCAAGATACTTCTAACTTCAAAATACTAAAGACAGCAGTGATTTGCACCAAAGTCCCTTTCAAGGAAAGTCTGTTCACTTGGCGGCCGTATGTGCTATGCCTCCGGGCAGCTCACACAAGACCAAGTCCTATTGAAATGAATGGGGGAATTTTAGCAATTAAATTACATATTTTAAATCAGCAACAAAATCTGGAATTAACTGCCCCATGAATGCTGTTTCTTATGTTCAAATAGCATTTAAAAAGCTTATTTTTCAGTCTAGACCAGCCAATTCGCATGCACAGTCATGACGCTCTTAAGACTGCACATGCGCAGTGGCTCGTCTAGCCTCAGGTTTCTATGGGAACCCGAGCTTCTAAAAGCCGCTGCAGGATTCTGCTATTTATACTACTTATAGCAAATAGTGGCAAATATCTGCACCTCAGGATCACAAAATGGTATGTAATAATAATGTATTGATTCAAATGATGAAATGGATGCCACCATATTGGGACAATAAATCCCTCCCTACACCTGCCCTAACCCTACCTGATTTTTTATTGAAAATAAATGGCTTTCAGATGTGATATGATATAGATAAAGATATTTACTATCTTCACCACTGAAGCTGTTGACTGACAACCGTCTTTTGTAGTGTTGACTAGCCCAATCATGTTAGATGGTGGAGTAAGTGTAATTGGTCTCTGCCAACAAGGTGGGCTATTTGCACTTAGTATAAATAGACACTCCAAATACACTAAAATTCTCATATATCCACATAATAATACTTTCTCCAGTATAAAAGTAATCTCATCTAAATCATGAGAGAAATATGAACTGCTCAAGCACTGTTTACAAGTGAAAACAGTCCTAAGCAGGTCTAAACAAATATGTTGGAGAATTTTTAAGATTAGAGGACAACAAGAGATGGGCCTTTTCACTGGAGGAAGCATTATTATGGATTACGGACTTGTATTTTGGACAGAAACAATGGTTAAAATGCCTTAATGATGGACTTGTTTCTTAAAAGATCTCTTCTGATGAAGAAACAAACTCATCTACATCTTGGATGGCCTAAGGGTGAGTAAATTTTCAGCAAATTTTCATTTTTGGATGAACAATTCCTTTAACTGTACTAGCTATGCTACTATTTATTTATTGTTTGTTTGTTTGTTTACAGTGGTTGCATCCAAAAGTGCGAAAATGCAGACTTCGTAAGCAGTGTACATAGGTAGGAGGCATCAAACATGCACACATGCAATGTCTGAAGCATTGATATCCACCACTGCCTATGATATACAACAATCCTGTCTGTGCATTTCATGCAGTTGAAATGAGTACTTTTATTTATAAATGGTCTTTTATGAACTCATGACTCAATTTTTCTTGAGAAAAAACATTCTACTAAATGTTCACTTGATGATTTCTAAAGCATTATGGTGCCTTGGAAACCAGTCTGAAATAAGAGGTGCCTTTTGAATAAAGCAGCATACAGCTGCACCTTCATGTGAATTAGCTCATCTTCAACATTTACTCTACCCATCCAGTCACATACAAAGCCATGCAACATTAATGTCAATGAACATTATTCATGCAGCCCCAAGGAAAATGGATTACAAAAACTTCTATTTTACAAATGTATAAGGATTACATGCAATTAAATTTGCATGAAAATACTATCTATATTATTGTATATTATTATTCTATATTATTATCTATATATTGTTTTGTTGGTTCTAAGTAAGATACAGGGACTGCTTGTTTTGGTGTGCATCAGGCACGTGCACACATAGACATCAAAGGGGGCTTGAGCACCTGCACTTTTTCTTCCTTGAGAGAAAGCGCACTTTTTTCTGGGGAGTTTTTTTTTTTTTTTCTTAAATAAATGAATATGTGTATATATGTATGCATGTATGTTTCTGTTTGCGCACAGCTTTCCCTGTCAAACAAATAAAAAATCAAAATAGCAGGTCGGGTCGGGAAATGTTGAGACTCTGTCGAGTTCCGATGCCTTTCACCCTCCGCGTCTCCGCAGCACAGCAGTGTAGCACACATTGATCTGCACATGCACATCACTGACTGACAGAGAGCTGCAGAAGTGAAGCCCTCCCTCCCTTTCCAGCTGTGTTTGTCTTGGTGTGGAGGTGAGTGGTGATGAACAAAAGATTAAGCTACCTTTGCCTCGAATTTACAGCTAATTATCCAAAAGACAAAAGGCAAAATATAGTTAATTTGTCTTGCTAACATCCATGACTCATAAGAGCTACCATCATGTATATATTTATATCATTTCATATAGTTAATCAGTACCACGCGAAGACTGACGTTTTTTCCACCAAAAAGCAGCATGATTACAAATGTGATATTGATTTTATACAGCAGTTCAATAAATAAGAATTTAATATTAAGACACGTACGTTTTAGACACAATATTGACTGTTTTTGCTCTATTTCGCCAACAAATATAATTCCAGTTTGCGTCTCTGAGCAACATGACGGTGTTTCGTTCCTGAATGAATCAACCGTTTAAATGATTTGGTTCAATCGCAATGACTCTCTTATTAACAGTGACTTGCTGCCACCTACTGGCGGTTTTAATTTCACATTTAAAGTATCTTTTCATTAAAAAAATAAAATAAAATATCAGTATTCAATGTTTTATGTTTAAAATATCAAAACCGTATTAATGCATTTGAAACTGCAGGTTAAATGCATTCATGTCCTGCATTAAACAGTGTGTAAATGCATCTAAATGCCCCTTCTAATGCAGCTTCTGTGTTTCAGCCCAAATTACTTATTATTCTAATTGACTGATTCAATTTAAGAATTTGACTGAAAAGATGATGCACACTTTTAGAAAAAATGGCTTTATAAAGGTAAAAATGCCCATAAAATG
>NW_015634501.1:228489-256559 GCF_001515625.1 Sinocyclocheilus rhinocerous
TTTTTTAAATAATTTCAAATATCAGTATTCAACGTTTTATGTTTAAAATATCAAATCAGTATTAATGCATTTGTAACTGCAGGTTAAATGCATTCCTGTCCTGCATTAAACAGTGTGTAAATGCATCTGAATGCCCCTTCTAATGCAGCTTCTGTGTTTCCTCTGCATTGCAAATGTTAATTTTCTCAATACTGATTTCATTTGCTTGGTAACAGCCCAAATGACTTATTATTCTAATTGACTGATTCAATTTAAGAATTTGACTGAAAAGATGATGCACACTTTTAGGAAAAAAGCAGAAGGTAAAAATGCCCATAAGAGGTAAAAAATAAATTTAAACTTATTTGAAAAGATTAATTTCTATCACTGCTGTGAACTGACCATCAGACAGAATATGCAGAATATCAAAAACTTTAGGAGTCAGCTGTCCACGGTAGTCCTTAAGATATCAGCACAATAACACACTCAGCAAAATATCATCTTATCATTATCGATAAAATCCCAGAAAATATTGAGATATATATTTTTTGTCAATATCGCACACCCCTAATACATTTAATGTTTTGTTTAGAAAAAAATTTAAATAAATACGAGAAGTGCCCTTTTTTCCACTTGAGCCCCTGCCCCTCAAAATGTCTGAGCACGTCCCTGCATCACTCGCAGAGACACACAGATCGGAGATCGCGCTCACACACTGAAATATTCACGAGTATGCGGTCACATGATCCTTCAGAAATCATTGTAATATGCTGATTTGCTCAAGAAACATTTATTACCATCCATCCATCCATCCATCCATCCATCTCTCTATATATAATGTACTTTATTGTTGTGATTGCAAAGCTGAAAGTATTAACAATATATTTTATATTGCAGTGTTTTTGATCAAATAAATGCAGCCTGGATGAACATAAAAAACTTCTTTCAAAAGCATAAAAAGCATCATTATTTCTACTAACGGTAGTGTACTATTCCTCTTTAAATAGAATAAAACTTTGTACAAAAATTAGATAAACGGTTCTCTTTGCAGTCACACTGTTTTGGTTCACTTTAACTTTTCATTCAATTTTTTACTTTTTATTTTAGAACCCAGTTTAAGTTCCAAATATTAGCCACAGTATTTGAAATTAAAAAATGTTAACATACAGTGAACATTTGTATTCACAATATACATCATAAGCTAATCACACCATAGATTTAAAGTGAACTATTTACTTGCAAATGCAAATTTATTCACTTTTTGCCACAATGAGAGGGAGGGATGGAAAGATACCGGCTGAACTCGAACCCAAGTCTCCAATACAAGCACCATGACTCGACATGTCTAATACATATGCTCTTGTTCTGACAACCAATATTATTTTATTATAGATTTTTTTATTTTCATCTGCTGGTGACAGAGCCACGACACACACTCATGGACAAAGCTTGCCTGCCTTCATTTAATCACTTTAGGGTAAGATTAAAATCTACCAAAAAAAGGGCACACATCTGGACGATCCATCATTCAAAATAACTTTCTTAAACCTAACGGACAGTTTCATTTTTCCAGTGTTTACACTAATTACATTTCCAACACATTTCCAGGAGGCTCTGATTAGCTAATCCTGGCTGTGATTGATGGACTGGTTAAATGGAAGAGAGTGGAGTGACTCCTTTATTTATTCAGTCTTTTGCCCTCACAACCAGTCCTCTAAAAGAGGTAAATCTGGTAACAGCCACTGGGGACCCACATGCTGCATCCCAATGAGGAACATGTCGCTCTGAGATGTTGAGTGGGATGGAGTGGTAAGTGGGTGAGCTGCGTGTGGGCATGTGTGTGTGTTAAGGAGGACTAAGACTGTAGAGTTGCTTGAACAGGGTCACTTGTCTTAACCCTGTCTTGATATTAGCTTTTCAGCACGGACTGGTTAAGGAAAGGAAAGTTATTTGCCAGTGGAGTGTTAAATGGATGGTTTTGTATTACCAGCTTAATCTTCTGTCTGAGTCACTAATTATCCCTCTGTCAGCAGAAGCAGCGTCACTGACCTGCATGGTGCCGTCTCTAGGGTCTTGTTAGCGTGTTGCTGGCAGCAAATTGTGGCCTAATCGTGAACGATTGGATGGCCCTAAGTCTTTCAGCCCAACCTCATCCCTTGCTCTGTCACATCAGTCACACATTTTCCCTGGAGAATGTCATTCAGGCCCAGCACGTGGAAAAAAAAAACCTGTTGAAAATGCTATCTGTGTAGTGGAGTTGGGCCGTTGAGCGATGTCAAGGCCGATGTCTGGGAGGGGATTTTGGAGATTTGAGCTGACTGGCTGTGAAACCTGTGGTGATGACTGCGAATACCTACGAGGAGTCCACGGTGAGCGTTCACTCAAGGACAGCGTGCAATTATAGTTATATAGGCTGTTCTTTTGAACAGTTTGCTGTGAATTTTTGTGGATGTATACTGAAACACACCTGCGTCAATGACATGATGTTTTGTCCAAACTATTAATTCATTACAAATAGATTAAGTGTTCAATTCAAATGTACAGTTGCTTAAATATTGTGACTTATTGCTGTTCTGTAATATTTTTATTTCTGAATGTAAAAAAAATAAAATAAATATGTTGTCTATTTGAATGAATTTTAAAATGTAGTTTATTCCTGCAATGCAAAGCTGAATTTTCAGCATTATTCCAGTCTTCAGTGTCACATGGTTTTTCAGAAATCATTCTAATATGCTGATTTGCTGTTCAAGAAACATTTCTTGTTATTAGCAATGTTGAAACCAGTTATGCTGCTTAATATTTTTAAAGAAACTTTTTTTTTTTTTTTTTTTTAGGATTTTTTGAATAGAAAGTTCAAAAGAACAGCATTTATTTGAAAACAGAATCTTTGTGAAATTATAAATGAATTCACTGTCTAATGTTTACCTTTGATCCATTTATTGACCCATTCAACCTTGGTGAATAAAATAAAATAAAATAAAATAAAATAAAAAATATGATACAATACAATACAATACCATAAAAAATAAAATAAAATAAAATAAAATAATATAAAACATACCCCAAACTTTTAAATGCTATCATGTACTTATTGGCTTAATTTATTGTAATATAATGATTAAGATGTGTAACATCAAGATGTAGAGAAAATATGTTATTAATTTTTACTTGATGGTTACACCGCATGACTTTTTTTTTCTTAACTAAATCTAAACCAATATGAATATATTGACTACATTTCTAAAAACTTGGCCCATGTGTTTTTAAACTAGATTTTTTAAAGAATTATAATTTTCTTTATTGTGGACGCTCTTATTTGTCATGGACCTGCCTGCCTGCCTGTTATTTTGAATAATTGAAAAACACTTTCACAGTCACTTTACAAGTTGTACTGTTTGAATATTTGTCAATTCATTGATCTTTAGATTATCTTTACTATTGACACTTGCATTTGCCTCATGCATTTTTATCTTGCGAATCCAGCACCACTAGACTGCCCTAGAAATTATCAGTTGCTGTAAAGGTAACAGGGTTGTTTTCAAGCCATAGTTTGTGTTTCGGTACCAATAATGGCCTGCAAATTGCAGCTATTATATTTAGTTCTGCTGTAATCTTAGTTATTTACTTGTAATGACAGCTTTATGCCTGTCGAACTCCTGACTTGATGGGCAATCAGAAAGCGAGAAACAAAATAATGATGGGGTTCACCTTTCATCCTGATGTTGATTCCATTAATTTGGATAAGAAAACAATGTTGCAACCATTGGATACAATCTTGAATGTGTTATGTGCCTTTGAGATGCTTTCACTCATTTCCCTGGTTAAGAAATAACTTCATTGCATGCAAACTTCATTGTAATTTTTTTTCAGGGCTCTATGGGATTTGAATATTTCATTATAAAGAATAATGAAAGTAGAAACTCCCATCTTTATTGGCCTCAAACAGAATAGTGCAAGTAGGAGTATAATTTTCATGCTGGCACCATTTCTCACAAACTATGAACTTCATTGAAAACAAGACAAATATATCAAGTGAGTTCTATGCTTATCCACAATATAATGTTATCAAATGTTTTGTGAGCCACAACTAGATGTTCCATATTATATTTTTTGTAAATTAGTTTCATGAAAACCTAGAAGACACGTTATCGCTATTATATAATATAATGAAACATACATCTCAAATGAGCTCTTATTATGAGCAAGAGTAAGAAGTGAAGGAAATCATAATACTATGAAATTATGTCAAAATTGTATTAGATTTATACCTCTTTGTTGTGTGCAAGTGACTACATGGGTATAAAATACCATATAAAACACAGAATAATGATAGAAGTACAGAAGTACAGAAGATAATAAAGAATAAATTCCATTTATGTTTTATATTATAGATGAGACCAGAGGTAGTTGTCACACAGGGAAGTTACTACAAGGTTATCTTAGGACTGTAAATTATCTCGGTTATTATAAGGTTCTGAATCAAAAGGTATGTTGCCAGAAAAGGTCAATGTACGATCAATGAACTATATCTTTTTTCCTGAGCAATAAGTGGAAATGTTCAATAGCTTGTAGCCAAGGCTTGAAGAAATCTATATAAAAACTGACTTTCTATCTATCTATTGTCACATATAATGTCACAAAAGATTTCTGTGCTGTTCTTTGACATTTCTGTTCATTAAAGAATTATGAAAAAATGTATCACAGTTTCCACAAATATATTAAGCAGCAAAATAATGTTTTTCATCATTGATAATAATCAGAAATGTGTCTTGCGCAGCAAATCAGCATATTAGAATGATTTGTGAAGGATCATATGACAGATAAAGAAGAGTGGAGTAATAATGCTGAATATTCAGTTTTGCATCACAGAAATAAATTACATTTAAAAATATATTAAAACAGAAAATATTTATTTTATATTGTAGTAACATTTCCCAATATTACTGTTTTTACTGTATTTTAGATCTTAGAAGTAAATGCAGACTTTATCAAATGGATAAGACTTTACTAAAATGTAAAAACATTTAAAAAAAAATTATCAACCACAAACGTTTAAGCGGTTGGAATATAGTGCACAAGGTCTGGGTAGATCAGATGGTAAACAAAGAATCAGTTCTTGTAATCAACATGTTGGATGCAGGAGAAATGGGCAGGAATTTGACATGGGCCAAATTGATATGGCAAAGTGACTGTCTCTGAAATGGCATGGCTTGTGTTCTGTTCTCGGTCAGCAGTGGTGAGAATTTACCTACAGTCGTCTGAAGGGGGACAGGTCACAAACCGGCTATAGGGTGTTGGGCACCCAAGGGTTATCGATGCACAATGGCAACAAAGGCTAACACAAGTCACACAAAATTTTCAGATCACAATCTGCATCACAATCTGCTGTTTTCACGTTTCACTACGGTGCGGGAGCGCGGAGCGAGGAACGAGGAGACCAGGAGTACATCAACACAGGAGATTTTAATGTCTTTAAGGGAACCAGGAAAAACACACATGGCAGGAGAGGTTGACACATCCATAGACATTCACAATACCAGACGACCAAACTTAGAACAGGGCTCACTTTAAATACACTGGACTAAAGGATGGGATGACGAGGCACACCTGGAACTAATGAAACTAATCAGGGAACATAATGGGAACAGGAAACAGGAAACACAAAGACCAAATAAGGACATAAGGAACACATGGGGAGCAAAACACACACAAAACATGGAACAGAGTCTGACATTACTCCCCCTTCCAACAATTCCACCAGGGAGGGGGTGTGTGTGCCCTGGAGGCTGGTGCAGGACTGGGACACGGGGAATACCTCCAGGGCGGATCAGGCAGTCCAGGTTGCCATGGCAGCACAGGGAGCTCAGGGGCCATGACGGAGCAGGGAGCTCGGGGCGCCATGGCGGAGCAGGCAGTTCAGGGTGCCATGGCGGAACAGGGAGCTCGGGGAGCCATGGTGGACGGCCTCCGTGGCCTTGGCCTCGCCACTCGGCCCGGCCACTACAGACAGACCCATACTAGCCCCCCTCCCACAAAAAAAAATCCTTGGGGAGAATATAGTTTTTAGAGGCCCTCCGTAGGCCTAACTCGGGAACAGTGGCCCTCCCTGGGCTTGACTTGGGAACTGGAGCCATTTCTGTGTTAAACTCAGGGACTGGAGCCCTCTCTGGGCTAAACACGGGGACTGGAGCCTTCTCTGGGTTAAACTCGGGGACTGGAACCCTCTCTGGGCTAAACTAGGGGACAGGAACCCTTTCTGGGCTAAACTCTGGGACTGGTGCCCTCACTGGGCTAAACTCGGGGACAGGAGCCATCACTGGGCTAAACTCTGGGACAGGAGCCCTCACTGGGCTAAACTCGAGAACAGGAGCCCTCCGTGGGCTAAACTCGGGAACAGGAGCCCTCCGTGGGCTAAACTCGGGAAAAGGAGCCCTCTTTGGGCTGGATTCGGGGCCTGGAGCCCACACTGGAGCAAGCACTGGGGCTGGAGCCGACACTGGAGCGAGCTCTGGGGCTGGAGCCAACATTGGAGCGAGCTCTGGGGCTGGAGCTGATCGCCTTCTCCTCCTTTAGATTCCCCTTTAGGTTCGGGGTGAAAGGCGTGGTCGGCAGGCTTGATTGAGCCACCGCTGGCTGGCTTGACAGAGGAACGGCCGGCAGGCTTGAGAATGCCGCGGCCGGCCGGCTTGACTTCGGAGCGGCCGGCAGGCTTGACTGAGGAACGGCCGGCAGACTTGACTGAGGAGCGGCCGGCAGACTTGAGAATGCCGCGGCCGGCAGGCTTGACTTTGGAACGGCAGGCGGGCTTGACTGTGGAACGGCCGGCGGAGGGGTTCCGGATCGGGATCGGAGGCTCTCCAGACCCTGGATGGCCGCCTCCTTCCAGTCGAGGTTGGTGGTGTCTGGGAGCTCCGTTGACTGATGGTAAGTGACACCGAGCCGGAACAGCGTCACGAGGGTCTCCCCATCGAGGGAGCTGGCGAGAGCGAGCGGAACGAATGCCCTCGCGTAGGTGAGCGAGTCGTGGCTCAATCCATTTGAGCATGTATGGCAGTGGTCCCCATCCTTTTTAAGCCCAAGATCCCTGATGTCTGCCTTTATAAAAGAAAAGATCTATTCGAATTCTGATTTTTTTTTACAAGCAAATTGGCCAATTCCGTTACTGGTTGCCGTTTTTTTTAAGCAAATTTATTGATTGTTTATTTGCTCTATAACAAGCAAACTGGCCTTAAACAAAAAATATATGAAGCCATTTAAAATTAACCACTGCATTTGAATCACAATCCAAAGAAAGATGCTACACACATGTTGCATGAGTAGTTGGTTTTGGTTTGAATTAGATTGTATAATTTCAAGATTTAAAGCAAAAATTAGAATGGTCTGACTTTATCTTTGTAAAATGATGGTACATAAAACATTTTTGAACAAAACAATAACAGCAGATGGGCTGAATGAGATGCAAATTCACTCTCTGGCAGCAGGTGGCGCTTATGGAACATCAGCGATACAGCATTTCCTTGGTTACTGCTGTAAACAAAGCAGTGCAGCGCTTTAACAGTGCATTCACACCGCTGCCAACGAGAGCGCCAAAGTGGCTGAAAGTCATTCATTTTCAATGTGAGCCGGCAGCGAGCAGCGGTGCGTCTTGGACGATGTGGGCATCGAGGAGAATTGAAGTCAGGTCAACTTTATGGTAATGAGCTATGACGTGGTTTGGCGGCAACCAATCAGGGACTGGAGCCCTCTCTGGGCTAAACTCGGGGACTGGAGCTCTCTCTGGGCTAAACTCGGGGACAGAAATCCTCATTGGGCTAAACTCTGGGACAGGAGCCCTCACTGGGCTAAACTCGAGAACAGGAGCCCTCCGTGGGCTAAACTCGGGAAAAGGAGCCCTCTTTGGGCTGGATTCGGGGCCTGGAGCCCACACTGGAGCAAGCACTGGGGCTGGAGCCGACACTGGAGCGAGCTCTGGGGCTGGAGCCAACATTGGAGCGAGCTCTGGGGCTGGAGCTGATCGCCTTCTCCTCCTTTAGATTCCCCTTTAGGTTCGGGGTGAAAGGCGTGGTCGGCAGGCTTGATTGAGCCACCGCTGGCTGGCTTGACAGAGGAACGGCCGGCAGGCTTGAGAATGCCGCGGCCGGCCGGCTTGACTTCGGAGCGGCCGGCGGGCTTGACTGAGGAACGGCCGGCAGACTTGACTGAGGAGCGGCCGGCAGACTTGAGAATGCCGCGGCCGGCAGGCTTGACTTTGGAACGGCAGGCGGGCTTGACTGTGGAACGGCCGGCGGAGGGGTTCCGGATCGGGATCGGAGGCTCTCCAGACACTGGATGGCCGCCTCCTTCCAGTCGAGGTTGGTGGTGTCTGGGAGCTCCGTTGACTGATGGTAAGTGACACCGAGCCGGAACAGCGTCACGAGGGTCTCCCCATCGAGGGAGCTGGCGAGAGCGAGCGGAACGAATGCCCTCGCGTAGGTGAGCGAGTCGTGGCTCAATCCATTTGAGCATGTATGGCAGTGGTCCCCATCCTTTTTAAGCCCAAGATCCCTGATGTCTGCCTTTATAAAAGAAAAGATCTATTCGAATTCTGATTTTTTTTTACAAGCAAATTGGCCAATTCCGTTACTGGTTGCCGTTTTTTTTAAGCAAATTTATTGATTGTTTATTTGCTCTATAACAAGCAAACTGGCCTTAAACAAAAAATATATGAAGCCATTTAAAATTAACCACTGCATTTGAATCACAATCCAAAGAAAGATGCTACACACATGTTGCATGAGTAGTTGGTTTTGGTTTGAATTAGATTGTATAATTTCAAGATTTAAAGCAAAAATTAGAATGGTCTGACTTTATCTTTGTAAAATGATGGTACATAAAACATTTTTGAACAAAACAATAACAGCAGATGGGCTGAATGAGATGCAAATTCACTCTCTGGCAGCAGGTGGCGCTTATGGAACATCAGCGATACAGCATTTCCTTGGTTACTGCTGTAAACAAAGCAGTGCAGCGCTTTAACAGTGCATTCACACCGCTGCCAACGAGAGCGCCAAAGTGGCTGAAAGTCATTCATTTTCAATGTGAGCCGGCAGCGAGCAGCGGTGCGTCTTGGACGATGTGGGCATCGAGGAGAATTGAAGTCAGGTCAACTTTATGGTAATGAGCTATGACGTGGTTTGGCGGCAACCAATCAAAATGTAGAAGTCCTCCGCTTGAGGAGATTCCAGAGAAGGCAGTCCTATAAAATTTGATTCCGGCCACAATAGTTCCCAAGAAAAATGGAGGAGAGGTTTATCATTGCTATGGTGGGTTATAGCATACTTGTGGTCAGTCTGCACAAGATCAACAAGCTTTGCGGCCCCTTTAAATAAAGTTTACAAGACCAAGCATTCGATCGTCAGAGCGTCCACGAATATTTCTATAGTTGTTGTTGGCAGGGCAGTCAAAGCGAATTTTGACATCTAAGTGCATTAAACAGAGGAAAGAAAACGCCATGTAAACTTTTCTGAAAACAGTCAGTTCCCCTAAGACAGGGCTGTCCAAACTCGGTCCTGGAGGGCCGGTGTCCTGCAGAGTTTAACTCCAACTTGCCTCAACACACCTGACTGGAAGTTTCTATGCCTAGTAAGAGCTTGATTAGCTGGTTCAGGTGTGTTTAATTAGGGTTGGAGCTAAACTCTGCAGGACACCGGCCCTCCAGGACCGAGTTTGGACAGCCTGCCCTAAGAGATACATTCACATAACCCTTCACCCCCAATTCAAAATTTATATTTTCTTCCTATATTCGAGCATCATGAACAGTGATTTGCTCTGCCTGCTACAGTTTTTTCTCCTCTTTGTGTCTGTCTTCAGCGTCTCTGGCCTCTGTTAACGTCCTGTTTAAAGACTCAAGCATGATGTATTTTGGCAACCACTGGTGAATGGGATGTGCTGGACCAACTAGTTCAATCCATGGTAGCTCCACCTCGCAACCTCGGATCTGATGCTAAATTCTTGACAGAGATACCACAGGACCACATTGTAGAGTCTATGCCTGCTATGCCTTTAAGAAGCCAATTTGCTGAAATTCCCGGTCAGTGGCTTCTCAAGTCTCAGTGCGATCTTCATTGGGAAACTCTATCTGGTGTGCAGGTTCTGTCTAAGGTGAGCATGATCAATTACACTGACGACATTTTCACCCTCGCATGCGATTTAGATCCTGTGCCATGTGATAAGAGGGTTTGGTTGCAGTTGCTCCTCTCTTGTTCCTGCAGGAAAGACTGTGAAAAACGAGATTGGGTTGTGCCGTCATCTGTTCTGTTCTCTCCGCGACATCTGTCCCCAGCAGCCTCTCCTGGCTGGATGAGAACTAAACTCGCCAAAGCTTGCAGGTGCTGGGCTGAATATTCATTAGGCTAAGTTGTGTTGTAGTGGGAGGATGGAGGTACATCACTTTGAGAGAAATCAGAAAATCGATGCGATTCCTCCCCGCCTCGTTCACCCCTGGTTAGCCACGGCGGATTAATCCAGTGCAATGCAATCTACTTCACCTGTATCAGATTACACAGGCCCAAATCTCAGACAAGACCTGACTAATGGATAATGCATGCAGGCCTGAGAGATGTAAGGAAACCACAGCAGAGCTAAATATTGCCCTGTTACAGAGGGATGAGCAAGGCTGGATGGGGAGCGAGAAGTTTAGACATGGGAATCGATCAGTATTTGCCTTGAGACATATAGAGGGAGTCATTAAATGCAGGCAGTTAAAGCTGCCCTTTATTTGTTTGTGAATTGTATTGCTGTTTTTCCTTGGCCTTCTTAATGCATTAGCAGAGGCAAATATATTATCAATCTGCTAGATGTGAATCGATAAGGTTCGCCACAGGAGTAAGGTGATCTACAGTCCAAATTTGAAAAAAAAAACTATAATTTCGCTGTATCATGCAGTATCTAACCTGATATTGACATCGGAAAAGAATAAGGGCATTACATTTCACCTGGGAACATCTGGCAGTAAATCTTGTAATTCATGTAGCTCTGCTAGAGTACGGAGTTGGCAACAACAAGGTCATGGGTTCAATTCCCAGGGAACACACAAACTGATAAAAAATGATGTTTGAATGCACTGTAGGTCACATTGGATAAACAAATCTGCCAAATGCATGAACGTAATGAATTTGGTCCAGTAAGTTGTTTTAAATATTAAATATTGCCTGTTGTGCACTTAAATTTCACTGATTACATATACTATATTATTTTATGTGCACATAAAATGATACAGTATATGTAATCAGTGAAATAATGACAACAGATTCCAAGGAATATGAATAATAAAATAAAACATTTAGAAATTAAATCAAGTTAGCTCCTTAAAAATTAATAGTTTAACAAGAACACTGAGCTAATTGCAGTTCATTTCTGTTTACATATTATTTTAATAGTTTAGTATTGTCTCATGTCTCATGTAATTTTTTGTTCAATTTCATTTAATTTAAATCCAGAACAAACATTATATATATATATATATATATATATACAATAGCAATATTTTATATTATTATTTTATATATCATATTATTTCTGTAAACGCTAAGGTACTGTAATGTTTGAGGTGTTAATTGCCAGTTGCATTCCTTAATTTCAAACTCCCCACACAGCCATCTGGTTTTTCTAAAGGCTTTGTGTTTTTCGCACTGTAGTTATTCTGCTCCAAATGATGAATTCCATTCATTACTTACACAGACCTGAGGGTCAACACAAGCCATGGCTAAACAGATTTCATTAACCAAGAGCAAGGCAGGCTGGGAAAAAAGAAGCAGTGCTAGTCGACCTTGGCTGTAAGGTTACACGTTTATTGATTGTTATACCCTCCCCTCCGTCCCTGCCTTTCTTTTGTGGGCTAACAGGTCAGTTTGATAATGTTTCACCCTTTGTGTACAGTGTGTGGAGCGTATCTTGTTATGTCTATGGGTAGAGTGCTGTAGAGAAAAGAAATGCTTGTGCTTTTGTGGAACTGCGGACTTCAGCCTATAGATTTTTGGATTATGCAACGTAGCGTGTTTCACGCTAAGCACTGCTGATACTGCTACAAGTGTACATGGAGATGTTACAAATGACTACGCCCAATTACTTGACTGGAATTGGCCAAGGATGTGCATACCCTGTTACCTTTAAAGACTTTACATTTGGCCATGTACACACTGCAGTTAAATACGGCTGTCAGTCGTCTTCTCAGGGCTTAATCCTGTTATGTACACAGGAGTGTGGTTATTTATGGGAGTGACAAGCGTAACTACAACCGAATTCAGGTAGTGACAAGCAAATTTTCATTAAATTAGCATAATATGTACTGAACTGACTAAACAAATAGTTATTAATGCAGATTTAATTAAAAGACGCTTATAAGCAGCTTAAAGTCAATCAAAATTGACACTACTTATGTCTTAACACATATTCCTGGTTTTATTGTGCACAGTTCATTGGTGCACGTTATTCCAAAGAGAAAAAAATATTTGTTGTTGTACTCTTTCATTAAAATGTAATGACTTTCTCCATTCCCTTGTGAAAAAAAATTACACTTTAGCATACATTTAAAAATAGTAATTATTTTTGGAAAGACTATACTTTATAAGAACATACACATGCAAGCTGAATGTAATGATTTCAGATACTTAATTGCATTAAATTAAAATGTATTATATTAAATGAAATTAGCTTAATTTTAGAGTGTATTTTTGACCCACTTAAGTACATATTCATATGCAATTTCATAATTCTACTGTCTTTATGCACAGTATATTCTTTATCTATTTTCTTAATATATATTCCCTAGTGTAAAAATTACTAAAATGTATTTGAAATACATTTATTTTATGCTAAGTATAATTCAAATATATTTACATATTTTTTGTGCTTAATAAAAATAGCCTGCAATTGTACTTTTGGTATACTAAACTGGTATACTTAAAGTCTGCTAATTTGGAACAACTAATTATTTGCTTAATGCACTTTAATTGTGCAAAAGTAGTGCTGAAGTCCAACTAAAGATATATTATTTGATTGTGCTAAAGTGGAACTATTGCAAGTATACTTCAGGTACACTTTAAATATCTTTTATTTAAAGACTGATATTATACATAGATCATACAATTCGCATCAATAGTGATATTAAAACACATTTTAGGCATAATATTAAGAAATGTGTATTGTGCAATAAAGAAATACTTCTAATTTTATATCACTAGGTCTTAAGTGATATGTCAATAAATATGTTAATAGATTATGTAATTGGATTACATAGTATAATGGATTAATACTAATTATGTAAAGCATAATTAGTATGACATACATTTATTTTAAATAAATTCTAATAATTTTTTTTACTAGGGTTTAATTAAATGTCATACTGAATAACAAACCACAGTTAAAATGATATTCAAGTACATGTGCTTTAGTATGTTAGTCAACACATCAAAACAAGTGCACTTTAAAAAACAACAACAACAAAAGATAATTAAAATATAATGTTTTAAAATGTACTTTAAAGTAAAACATTACAAAGTACACTTTTTTTTAAAAAGTGCACTTAAGTGTTTTAAGAAACACTTTCATATTTTAACTTTTCATATACTTTTAGGATTTGAAGTACACTACACAGGCACATTCAATATAATTAAGCACACTTCTTTTTCACAAAGGTTTTGTTTATGGCTAATTTCACTAAGCACTTGTCAGTCCCTCCCCTCCAGCCACTTGGCTCCATTTTTGCATGTAAACACCCACTTTTCACAAATGTATTCTAATTAATTATTCTAATAAATACAAGCTATTTTTTCTGTTAATTATCAAAATATATCACATTATAAAAGTGCAGTGGAAGGGTGAGAAAAGGTATGTTGCATCACAGTGTGTGTTGCATCAGGACTCTTTAATTAAAGAGTTATTTAAAGAGTTACATTTAAAGAGTTAATTAAATTGCAATAAATAAAAATGTGGCGTAACGTCTGCTTTGGGATATAATTCAGTAGATAATAGGGATTATGGCATCCTCACTGTGATTTAGGCGTCGCGAAGATCAAAGCCCTTCTATCCTGGTCTGGGATACAAACACATGAAATAACATCTTAAGGCATTCTGTCCTGCAAACAAAAATTTTACAGTGTGTACAATGACTTTTTGCAAAGGTGCTACTATAAGCGGTTTATATTCTTGCTGCCATGTTGTGCAGTGAGAATGCTAATCTTGTTGGTGGTAGGTCTTATATGTTGTGCCTAGACGTATTGAGTGTTGTACAACATAGAAACCCTCTCAAGACCTCACCAGGGGTCTCAGTTTTCACAACCAACTTCAAAGAGCTGAATCTCAATCTCGCTCTGGCCAAGACGTCACTATGGCATTGAGCAACATTTGCTCTGCCGGTAAGTGATGTGGACTGGTGTGAGATGGGAACACTTCTATTGTGTATGGAGAGCAATTTAATTTGTATGTATGCAATGTACTTTCCTCAGCATCCTACATGCGAGTTCGATGTGATGCATTATTTATGAAACCTTATAAGACGGACGCATATGGACCACGTTTATGAATCCCAGGCACAGCCACAACACAAATGCGGTCTGTGAAGAAGATGCAGATGCATCATGTGTGAAATCTGTTTTCTGCCGGGTGTGACCTCAGTAATGCATTTTTTAATGGAACGAATAACGGTAATTGTTATGATGAAACCCCAGCGGCCAGACTGGGTCCGTTCTTGAGATATAAGGGAGGACATTAGCCGCGGATTATCCGTATTTGTATTTTGCACACAAACACTCGTCTTTTGTCGTCCAGATTTCAAAACGCCTGCTCGCAAATGACCTGCAGACACAAATTGCATTTAATTAGCGTCAAATGCCAATCACTGATCTGACTGACTGTGACTAATTAGGATCAAATACTAAGCACAGATGTGAGTGACGGCGCCGAGCTTTTCCTCACATTTAATTTGCAGTTTTCCCCAGCTGCTGCTGGGTGAACCTGACAGTGCTGTGGGGACGTGTAGCATTAGGAGGATTTGTTCTGCTGGAGTCCTCTTCGTGCTTCAGAATACTGGCCTTTGATGCAGGATTATGCCTCTAATTGTGACTCATGCCCTCGATTAGTGTCTGTTTTTGGACTGGAAAAAAGAGCCAGTGTGGCAAAGGCTCAGAGGCCCGATCATCACTCGGTATTATTATCCTTATCACTCAGAGGGGGAAATTAGAGCCTATTAGATACTGAAGCAAATACTGATGAATCAGAAGCGCATCATATCGAGGGTTGATGAAAAAATCATTTTCTTGGATAGCGATTTTTGCCTTCTGTGTAAGAAGAAAAAGACGCCAGGTTTTAGTCACTGACAGTTGTTCTCATGCGTTCTTAAATGTCCTTATTCTTGTTATTGTTATGTTTATGAATCTGTATTATTTGAAACTGAGGGAGCTTTTGTACAAGCATTCCTCACTTTCTCCAAACATTTTTTTTTTTACACTGTAAAGATGCACTTGATATGTACTTGAGTAAAGCCAAGTGTGCCATTCTTAAAACTAGCTGAAGTATGATAAACACTTGTTTTATGGATCTGGACTACATTTGATCAGTTGCATTTTTTAATGCAAAATCTCCCTGATTGAGCTGTAACATTTTGTTTTTGTTACTTTTAAATAAGAAACGCACTTTAGCGACAATACGTATATGGTCAGGTTTACATAATAATATAATATTGTTACATATAATATAATATGGAAAATATGAAAAATAATTATAATTGTTTTAATATACACTCGATAAGATTTTTTCATGTTTTTTTAAACACAAGGGTCTTATGGTTATTGATTTCATATATTGTAAAAAAAGTATATAATAAGAAATATTATTTCGTGTCAAATCAATCAAATTTCAGAAACCTCTCAGGTAAAAATTTTAGAATTTGTTAATATTTTTTAGAAGAAAGCCAAAATGTTAAATACCATGATGGATGAATATTCATGGACTAATCCACTATTTTGTAGAAAGGTGTAAAACCGAAATTTTTCACTTGTAATTTGGAGCCAAATTACGGGAGAGGGAAAATAACTTTTAAAAAGTTGCAGCAGCATTTATTTATTTTCACAAAGATTTGTAGGTCTATTATCAAAATCTGTTGGCTTCTTGTTGCATGATATGCCTTACTTTTTTAATATGCCTGTAACTCAAAAAATATCAAAGACATCTTAATATCCTCTTAGACGTTGATTCTTTACAATCTTTTCTTTCAGAATCTTCAGTTTTAAGGCCCTGTATGGTTCATTTCAAGAGATATGGGGATCTTAGTGGCTACATTAGTAAATTGTTCAATTGTTCATATTTCCAGCGGTCAAAAACCAAATAAAGCTGATATTCATGATTTCTATGTGAAAACTTCTGCAAACATAGTGCATATGCACAGTTCATGATTTAACTGTCTGTGCAGTGCAGGATATTCTGAGATGCTGCTTCACATAAGCATCTTTCTATAGGAAATACTTTAAACCCAGAACTGTAATTTCTTTGTGATCAATCCTTTTTATTGTTTTCTCGGTCAAGCAGACCGTGCAAGAGCAGTGTGCAAAAATCTAATTAAATTCAGCCTCACAGCACACCTCATGTGAGCACACATATACACCGCTCATTCAGAAAGCCTTTTTTCACATTTTGTTCTATTATTGGTTCTCCTCCCAGATGTATTTAGCTCCAATAACTTTAGTCTCATCAGACTACAAACATTTCTTCCAAAAGGTTTCAGGTGTTGTCATATAGGTTGCAGCAAACCCCATGTATGACATAACATTGGCCTTTCTCAGGACTCTCTTCTTTCTAGCCACTCTCCCATAAAAACAGCCGGTTCTTTGCAGTTCTTCTGAATCTCAGATTCACAAACAATTCATTCGTTTGGTTTCTTTTCAGCTGAATTGGTCGATCCAGTGTGGAGTGAGATATAATTTAGCATTGCACAAACATCTCGCATCCTCATTCAAACATGTTACTGATGACAAGGATCATTAGCGATTTGCTCCCGGTCCACAATATCTCAAGAAAACACCACCAGTGAGTGAGATACAGCCAGTAAGACAGATCGAAAACAAAGCAGAGGTATGCAGAAAAATGGTAATGGTTCACATAGCCAAATTGATCTTTCTACGATGTCTTTTAGGCCATTTAACAATGCCTATTGAAATGTTATTCTACCCACATCACCTGCATTGAGAAGTAAACAATTTTTCTTCTCCGTATAGAGTGTGGGTGTATGTGGACATGTGGGGAAAACTGAGCTATTACCAGTCATAAAAGACAGTATAATGATTCATTAACACGTGTGTGATGTGTTTATGAAAAGCACAGAAGCATTCCCAAACCCTCTCCTCCATGCAGACTGATTTATGGTATTTGTGGGATTGTTCATATTGTGTCTGCATTCTTTAGGATACAGACAGTAAGTGGAGTGGGATGTTAAGGATGAAAGCGTTCCAGCCTACACCCCATAGCTTTCATTAATGAGTCTAATTAGAGTGCTGTTAATTTGCCATTTGTGCCCCTGGCCATGATCTAGTGCCTTCATTTGCATCCTGAAGGATATTTTTCTCCTTCGCCAGCTGACCGGAATACCAAGAGGAAAAGAAGGAGAGATGAGAGGACAGTTCAAAAGAGATGGGGACAAAAGAAAGTGAAATGAACACAATGGAATGGAATAAAATATTTCCCAGAGGACAATTTGATCGTTCAGAGGTTGCTCATTTAAGTATCAGCTTTGTTTCCTGATATTTCGCTTAAAATTCCTTAGGAGAAATAAAAATCTCCTAGGACCATCTAGAAGAGACACTATTTGTGGTACAGATATGTTTGACTTGTTTTCTAAATGACATTTGAGTCACAAATAATAAAATCTGTGGTTTCATCTACTAATTAAGATGGATTGATAGTTTTTACTATTTTGTCTGGATATGGGTGTTGTGGAAAGTCTTATGTTCTGCATGCATCATGGCGTGCACTGAAATAAATATGACTGATATATTTGATTCATTATAACATTTTAGATGTAATTAAGGGAATGAATTAGGATATTCCACAAATACCAAAATTAAAGAGGAGAAGCATTGTGGAAAAAATACACCACCACAATCACAGACATTCCGAGAATTATGGTCAGCATTCTATTGCGGACAAGATTAGATTCCTCAGTGGATGCCTGTGTGAGTAGAAAAAAAATGAGGCAATTTGCTTTGTAATTCATGTAGAGAATCACAGACATTTTAAATTCAAACGACAGGTCTGTCTGTCTCTCTGCTGTTCTATCTATTGTTCTATCATTAATTCTGTCTGTTGTTTTAGTATGTCTGTCTGTCTGCTATTCTATCTATCCGTCGTTCTATCTATTTTACGTTCTGTTTATCTGACGTTCTATGGATGTCTGTCTATCTGTCATTTTAGTATAGATGGTTGTCTGTCTGTCTTTCTGTTTGTCAATCTAGTATGAATGCCTGTCTTTCTTTCTGTCTGTTGATTAGGTGTGGATGCTTATCTGTCTGTCTTTCTGTCTCCAGTTCTAGTATGGATAATTGTCTGCCTGTCTGTCTTTTCGTCTGTCATTCTAGTATGAATGACTGCCTGTCTGTTGTTCGAGTATGAATGCCTGTCTGTCTGTCTCTTTCTTGTTTTAGTATGGATGTCTGTGTATGTCTGTTGTTCTAGTATGGATGCCTGTCTGTATGTTTGTCTGTCTGTCTGTCTATCTGTTGTTTTAGTATGTATGTGTCTACTTGGCTTTCCGCCTGTCATTCTAGTATGTATGACTGTCTGTTTGTTTTTCTAGTATGGATGTCTGTGTGACTGTCATTTCAGTATGGACGATTGTCTGTCTGACATTCTAGTATGGATATATGTATTTCTGTTGTTTTAGTATGGATAATTGTCTTGTCTGTCTTTCTGTCTGTTGTTCTTGTATGGATGCCTGTCTGTCTGTCTGTCTGTCTGTCTGTCATTCTAGTATGGATGACTGTCTCTTTGTTATTCTATAATGGATGCCTGTCTGTCTGTCTGTCAGTCATTATAGTATGGATGACTGTCTCTTTGTTATTCTAGTGTGGATGCCTGTCTGTCTGTCTGTCTGTCATTCTAGGATGGATGAATGTCTCTTTGTTATTCTAGTATGGATGCATGTCTGTCTGTCATTCTAGTATGGATGACTGTTTGTTATTCTAGTATGGATGCCTTTCTATCTGTCTGTCTGTCATTCTAGTATGGATGCCTGTCTTTCTGTTGTTTTAGTATGGATAATTGTCTATCTGTCTGCCTATCTGTCTGTCTGTCTTTCGTACTAGTATGGATGACTGTCTGTCTGTTATTCTAGTATAGATGCCTGTCTGTCTGTCTGTCATTCTACTGTAGTATGGATGACTGTCTGTCTGTTGTTCTTGTATGGATGCCTGTCTGTCTGTCGTTCAAGTATGGATGACTGTTTGTCTGTTATTCTAGTATGGATGCTTGTCTGTCTGCCTGTATGTCTGTCTTTCGTTCTAGTATGGATGACTGTCTGACTGTTTTTCTAGTATGGATGCCTGTCATACTAGTATGGATGACTGTCTGTCTGTTGTTCTTGTATGGATGCCTGTCTGTCTGTAATTCTAGTATGGATGACTGTCTGTCTGTCTGTCTGTCTGTCTGTCTGTTGTTCTAGTATGGATGCCCGTCTGTCTGTGTCTGTCTGTCTGCCCGTCTGTCATTCTAGTATGGATGACTGTCTGTCTGTTATTATAGTATGGATGCTTGTCTGTCTGTCTGTCTGTCTGCCATTCTAGTATGGCTGACTGTCTGTTATTCTAGTATGGATGCTTGTCTGTATGTCTGTCTGTCGTTCTAGTATGGATGACTGCCTGTCTGTCCATCTGTCATTCTAGTATGGATGACTGTCTGTCTGTTATTCTAGTATGGATGCTTGTCTGTCTGCCTGTATGTCTGTTGTTCTTGTATGGATGCCTGTCTGTCTGCCTGTATGCCTGTCTGTCGTTCTAGTATGGATGACTGTCTGTTATTCTAGTATGGGTGCCTGTCTGTGTGTGTGTGTGTATGTCTGTCTGTCGTTCTAGTATGGGTGACTGTCTGTCTGTTATTCTAGTATGGATGCCTGTCTGTCTGTCTGTTATTCTAGTATGTATGTCTGTCTGTCTGTTACTCTAGCATGAATGACTGTCTGTTTGTTATTCTAGTATGAATGTCTGCCTGTCTGCCTGTCTATTCAGTATGGATGACTGACTGACTGCGTATATTTCCGTGGTGTACCTGTCTGACATGAATGTATTTGTTGTGTAACTGTAAACAGCAGTAAACTGTGAGTCCACCTTGAGCAAATCTGTATTTGTGGTTTGTTTTGGCAGCGGTTTTGTTAAATGTCAGAGCTGTGTGTGGTGAATTGGATCAGCTGTCAGCTAGAAGGGTCTAAATATAAAGCTGTATTATTCGCCTGATTTTGGGGGTTGTTCCTTTGGTCTCTTCTGGAATCTGTGAGGACTGAGGGCTCTTTGTGAACCTTCTTTTACTCCCGTCACCACTGGGAATAGAGGCACACATGCCACTCCGAACCCTGCTGTCCATCATTGACAAAGAAATCTCAAGCAGACACAGAAAGAACATATTTGCGTAAAGATTTGAATGTAAGTGTGTGTGTGTGTGTGTGTAATTCTGTGCCATGGGAGACAGGAACTCTGTGTGTGTGGAAACAGTGGTGTGACCTATATTGGCCACAAAAGACTCAGCCAGGGGTCGGTGTGGATCTCTCTCCTGTCCCCGCGAGGTTGGTGTGTAAATTCAGGGCAGTGGTCGTCTCTCAGCGGGACATCATGTCCTCTCTCATCCTGAGCTGCGCTCCAGAGGTGCCGGCCTTTCAAGCCCAATCTCTTTATCTGACGCTATGTGGGGAGGCGAGCTTTTTGCTCACAGAAATACATTTCTGCCAAACAATAGCAGATAGGCCACAGAGAAGAGTGGGCGGAGGTACGGCTCTCTCCTGCCGAGTGAATCTGTGTGAGGCTAACATTGTATACGTGTGTGTGTTCATTATCAGTGTGTGGATGAAAAGAAAACATGACCATCCAAACCACTTCCAGAGTAGAATAGATTGCAGGAATTCCAGTGCAAATAGATATGAAGCAAGGGCATTTAGCTTGTCAATTTGAAAAGAATCTGTTGGACATAGTAGTTGTAGTAGCTGAAGAGTATGCTGTGATCATATTAGAGAATAAATGCGGAATCAGACCAGGTTTAGTGGCTTAAGTGCTCCAAGATAATGGGCAGCAGTGCTAATGTTCAAAAGGTTGGGGTCAGCCAGATGATTTTGAAAGAAGTCTCTTATGTTGACCAAAGCTGCAAAAAAAAAAACAGTAATATTTTGAAATATTATTCAAATTTAAAATTCAGTTTTCTATTTGAATACATTTTGAAATGTAATTTATTCCCGTGATGCAAAGCTGAATTTTCAGAGGGCATTAATCCAGTCTTCAGTGTCACACGATCCTTTAGAAATAATTCTAATATGCTGCTCAAAATTTCTTATTATTATCAGTGTTGAAAACACAAACATAATATTTTTGTGGAAACCATGATGGATTGTTTTCAGGATTAAATCGATAAATAGAAAGTCCAAAAGAACAACATTTACAGTATTTAAAATATAAATATTTTATATTTAACATTTTATCCTTGTTGAATAAAAGCATTCATTTCTAAAAAAAAAAGAAAAAAAGAAAAGAAAATTGGATAGATAGATAGATAGATAGATAGATTGTACTGACTCCAAACTTTTAAACATTATACAAACATATTTTTAGTCTGAATGAAGCTAAGAGATTAATTGTAAGGTATTAAACAAGTGGAAGTAATATAACTTAAAAGGAATAGTTCATGATTAGTCACATGCCATTTACCACTCAATTTTTCCTCTCAGAAAAGCGAAAGCATTATAAACCTCTTTGATTCCAGTTCACCCGAGGCTTCATTATTACCACATCAGGAAGGTTCAACATGGCAGTACAGTCATTAAAAGAAAAACCCTGAAGAGCCAGCTATGCAATAAAATGTAATTTTATGACAGGAAAAAAAGTCTGGTACAAATTATATGACAGCATGATTCAGCTGTGTGAATTACAATGTGGGGTTATTTTAACCATGTATTTTTCATACATCCGAAAATGGAAGTGAGTAGAGATGCTTGAAATCAACTTGCATGACACATACAAATGGAAAGAACTGCAAAGAGAACATCTAAACCCTGAAAGGATCAGTGCCAGATGGCTGTGGAACATTGTAACCCTGTATTAAAGGAACATCAGCAACTCATAAATCTAAGATAAATACCGAGCACACTGTCACAAAAACTACAGCATTGAAAGTGGAATGTTGGGGAAACAAGTCAAAACTGAGGTAAAATGGAACAGGACCTACAAAGAGAACATTATTAGGTAGAGTGCTTATAAATGACTGACTTTGTCTCGGTCAGGATTTGATTCTGCCTAGTAATTCAGAGAACGTACAGACTCAGCAAAGTTACTGAAAAAGACACAGAAAATCTTGAATCTGTGGGCAATGAGAACTCTCTTCTGGAACAAATACAGTACAACTTTTATCAGTTTCAAAGTTCCTCACTTTTTCCACTGAGTAAAAGTCACACACTGGCTCTGCTCCAAAACCTACTAAGTTTCTTTGCCCTACATAGGCAGCATTCTAAGCCAGCATCCTAACTGAAAAGCAACCTCATAAATGACTGATCTGGAACACTCATTGGCAGCAACTCTATCCATGAAGTTCACAGGGGACTCTATTGATTTCAGTACAGTTTAGCATTAGCAAGTTGCTAAGCTAATGGTGCAATACTATAATAAGCAGATAAATACACCAAACACTTTTTATTGAATGAATTATGTTGTTAATTAACATTTATTTTGCTTTTTCTGCTTAGCTTGTCTAAATGCACAAAGGGGTTGTTGTGTTTGCTAAGGATCCCTACTGAAAAGACTAGTATAGTTGGTCACCAACTAGACTAGCACTAGACAGCAAAATCCTGGCTTGCCTAGCATGGAAATTCATGCTGGTCTAAGCAAGTCTATTCAGCAGGGATGCTTTATCATAATCATAAACATAACTTTTGGAACAGAGTGTGCCTGTGATGCCTTACATGCTGTCTGTGTGCAGTTCAGTGATTTGGAACGCAGCCACTGTCCTCATTGCCTAAGGTACAGTACCTGAGTATATTTTCTACACCCGCACTATATTACATGCTTTGGCTGTATTGTAAATCTTTACAGTGGTGCCAATAAAGCTTTGTTGACTCGGAGGGAAAGAGCGAAATAAATGTTTTGTTGATGGCTTTGCTATGTGGTTTCTGGTTTGTGTGTTTCTCTTGGCAGCAGGGCTCGTTATCCGTGCGGCTGCATTGATCTTTCCCCGCTGGCTGGCCTTACCGCAGCACCTTCACGGCCCATGGCCAAACCCATTAGCACAAACATAAAGCCCACAGCCACACATTCTCCCATACAGAGTCATTGACACGCACACATAAACCCCTATAGACTGTCATATACTGTATCGGCATGAAGTCTCGTCTGTTTTGCGGCCTATTCTGTTCAAGAATCCCCTATTTAGACAGGAAGAGTCTGTCTGATCGACATGTAAAGAGACCAGTCACAGTTTATTTGTCTGAAATGACTGCTATGATAAAAAATAAATAGCTGTGGTAGAAAACTTTGCACACTTTGGAGAACAGAAAATATATATTTAGACTTTGTAGTAGCACATATGTTTAGATTTTATAATTAGGAATACAATCCATCCAAAGGCAATAAATAATTTTCACTAATTCATGAATTTTACTACGCCAATCATTTTCAGACACCCCCCCTCTTCCGCTACTAAGAGCCTCATATATATATATACTGTAAAAAAAAATCCAATTAACAAAATGTTGGAAGGGCAAAAATATTTAAGTTTATAAAATTTTAAATTTTTATAAATATTTAACTAATTTTCTTGCTTGGGCTTAGTTGAGAAGACATATTATAATAAGTCTGCACAAATATATTTAAAAAAACATTAAATGAATGGTTATTTTCAAATCCAGTCTACATTCAGAATGCTAAATGTTGACTAAACTAATAAAAACAAATCCAGCCAATACTGAGATCATTCCGCACGTGCACTAGCCTGAGTGACTTCGTGGGTTTCACGGAGACAGCAGCGCCATCTTGTCAAGTTCATGCATCAGATAAGTTGCATTAAATGTTCTTTTTTAGACAAAATTTTTCGACAAAATCATACAACATATTCAAAGTTTTTAAGACTCGTTTTATATTTAGAAGTGTTTTATAACTTGTATATCTGAAGAATGGTGAATATTTATTTAGATTAAGTGTAGGCTACGTTATGTCAAGTTCACAAGTCAGGTGGCACTGAACAAATTTGTATTTAGACTGAATTTATCAAAACGTATATATATATTAAAAAGGTGCAAACGTTTTATTTAAAAATTATATATTTAAACGTACAACATATATAAAAACATTGAATAAGCGTTGTATGAACATGTCTGAGGGAAATTAACTGTTTAAGTGAAGGGAACGTGATTCCCCTTCAGGAACTCTAGCTGCGTTGAAACAATTTGGGAACGCCTCCAGCGTGACCACGCTCTGAATCACGTGTGTAATCAGTCCAATGGATGGGACAGACATCACGGATGGGGTGACGTAGCGACCAGGAAGCTATAAAAGCACGTGCGGTGGAAACAGCGGCAGCTTCTATCATTCAGCAAAGCGCTCTGTGTGTGTATGTCTTATTTACCGTTGTCTGTCACAATCCTCAATGATAAGACCATGCCTAAGTGTAAAGACAAGTCAAAACATAAGGCCGATGATAAAAGTAAGCATCAGTTTAACCTTTGCGTTGTTTGCTTGGGAGCGAAGCATGCTGAGTCAGCTCTCGAGGGGGCTGACTGCCCGCATTGCGAGCACCTCTCGCTGTGGACGCTTTGCTCCTGGAGGGCTCTCTTCGAGGAGGGAGCCCTCGCCAGCATTCCTCGTGGCTCAGGCCCCGCTTCTGCGGAGGCAGAGCGGAGGCGGCGGTCGTGGGGATCGCAAATGGATCTGACGGAAAGGAATGGAGATGGGCGAGATCCCTTTCTTCTTCCTCAACCACCAGATCCAGTGCCCCCTCCCAGGGATCAGAAGCACGCTCTGCGGTTTCTTCCCCCTGGGGAGAGGGCTCGACGCTCAGGCTTTCATCTTCCGAGGAGGTCGATGTCGAGGGCGTTGATGAGTCCCCTCAATCCGCCCAGTATGAGGAGCTTGTGGAGGTGATAACTCGTGCCGTGGCCAAATTAAATCTTGAATGGCTCACCGAGAAGCAGGCTGAATGACTAAAAGCAAGTTAGATGAGCGCTTTTTACAGTCCAAGCCACTCCCTCCACGCCGGGTCTTGCTGTTTTTCTCCGATCTCCACACCGAGGTGTCGAGATCGTGGGAGAAACCATACTCGGCCTGCGTCTTTAGTCCCTCGCTCGTCGATTATTCCAACATTATGGGACTAAATGAGCGCAGTTACAGGGCGATGTCCCAGGTTGAACAGACGCTTGCAGGCTATCTGTCTCCTGGTGTGGCCACGTCCCTGAAAGCCCCGGCATTGCCCACCAAACCACTTCACACTACATCGTCGCAAAGGGTACACGGCAGCAGGTCAGGCTGGTGCTTGCCTTCACACCATGGCAGTACTACAGGCTTACCAAGCACACCTGCTAAAGGAGCTGGGTGAGGAAGTGAAAGCCGATGATATTAAAAAGCTTCGTAGGACCGCTGATCTGTCTCTCCGCACCATGAAAGAGACAGCCAAAGCAATAGGGCGGTCTATGGCAGCCTTAGTGGCCGCGGAGAGGCATCTTTGGTTGACCCTGTCCGATATTAAAGAGAAGGACAGGGTCTTCCTCCTTGACGCCCCACTTGCGCCTTCTGGTCTGTTCGGCGACGCCGTCAATTCTGTCGTTGACAGGTTTCAGGAGGCTCGTAAACAAGCGGCGGCGTTTCCCCAGCAGTGTGCCCGGTCCTCGTACAGAGAGGCGCAGAAGCTGAGAGGCTCGCTGTCTCTAAGGAGGTCTCCAAAGTGGCTAGTTCCGTCGTCCACTGCCGGTCCTCCGCTTCAGGGCACCGAACTGGCCGCTCCTATTACACCGGAGGTCAGTCTCGAGTAGATTTTTGGGCAGCATGGAAACTTCTGCCAAATATCTCATGTTGGGTCCTACAGACTGTAGAAAGAGGTTACAGAATTCAGTTCAGTTCTCCTCCACCTCATTTCAAGGGGATCGTTCCCACCCTGGTGGGTCCCGAGCAGGAGTCATTGGAATCATCGAGGTGGTCCCTCCTCTCGACAGAGAGTCCGGGTTCTACAGCCGGTACTTTATTGTTCCAAAGAAGGATGGAGGGTTGTGTCCCATTTTAGATCTGCGTCAGTTGAACCGCTCAGTCATGCGACTGAAGTTCAGGATGCTCTCACTCAAACAAGTTGTGTCTCAGATCAGGTCCGAGGACTGGTTTGTCACGATTGATCTAAAAGACTCATATTTCCATGTCTCTTTTTTCCATGTAATTTTTTTAATCTGTAATTTTACTTTTACTTAAGTATATTTTGTTTGAAGTATTGTACTTCACTACATTTTAAAACACATTAATTACTGATAAAAAAAAATTAAATCGTTCCCTGGAAACTACTGCAGTAAATAATGGGCATGAGAGCAAACTGGCGCTAAAATCACAAGAAAGATGCAGACGGACAAGACAGGCATTAGTGGTGCAGATCCAGCTGAAAACGAAACCCTGTCGTATTCTGCTGAATTTGACCTCGAAGGAAATGAAGTGAACCCCTGGTCATATTTATGCTCTATTATGCAGTGTAAGCAGTGTTTGCCTAGGGAGACCAAACTAGCAGCTTATAAAATCTCGACACATTATCAGTATTTTGCCAAAAACCAAACAAAACACTCCTACAGAGTGCCGTGAAGTCTAATAGATTAGACTAGTGCGTGCGCGCATTTAGACTGTGTTCTTTCACTCCGTGATTCAGTCTGTTGAAATGCATTTAGAATGATCACAAAATTGAAGATATAGGGGCAGAAAATGTATATATTTATATCATTTCATATAGTAAATCAATATCACACGAAGAATGCCATTTTTCCTCTAAAAATCTGCATGATTACATATAGATTTACAAAAGTTAAATAAACAAGAAGTTAATTAAGAGACTTGCGTTTTAGACACCATATTGCCTGTTTTTGCTCTATTTCCACAACAAAAATAATTCCAAACACAGCCACCACAGCACAGTTTTGCGTCTCTGAGTAACATGATGGTATTTTGTTCCTGAATTAATGAACCGTTTAAATGATTCGGCTCAATCGCAATGACTCACATATTAACAGTGACTTTCTGACACCTACTGGCGGTTTTAATTTCACATTTAAAGCATCTTTTGATTTTTTTTCCCTTATACACTGAACAAAATTATAAACGCAACACTTTTGTTTTTGCCCCCATTTTTCATGAGCTGAACTCAAAGATCTAAGACTTTTTCTATGTACACAAAAGGCCTATTTCTCTCAAATATTGTTCACAAATCTGTCTAAATCTGTGTTAGTGAGCACTTCTCCTTTGCCAAGATAATCCATCCACCTCACAGGTGAGGCATATCAAGATGCTGATTAGACAGAATGATTATTGCACAGGTGTGCCTTAGACTGGCGCACCGAACCCCCAACTGCTCCCCGGATGCCGCAGCAAAAATGGCTGCCCGCTGTTCCGGGTGTGTGTTCACGGTGTGTGTATGTTCACTGCTGTGTGTGTGCACTTTGGATGGGATAAATGCAGAGCACTAATTCCGAGTATGGGTCACCATACTTGGCCACATGTCACATCACTTTTTACTTTTTTTTGTTTTCAAATAAGCCTAAATGATTAGATTAGCTGGATCAGATGTGTTTAATTAGGGTTCTATCTAAACTGTGCAGGGCTGTGGCCCTCCAGGAACTGAGTTTGACACCCTTGGCCTATCCCATT